>NW_028324303.1:5850000-5972500 GCF_058129835.1 Hydra viridissima
GACCGCAAAACTTCCCGTGGGTAGGCTGCTTTTGAAGAAGATGAAGTAACAGGCACTACCTAAAACTTATTGTAAAGCAGCCAAAAAGGCCGACGCATGCAGCTTCCTGACACTCACTCTCATCACTTCACGGTCAACCCAGACTAGCTATAGTCCACAGCCACAAAACAAGCCCAACTACAAAAAAACTAGCGGTTTCTGAAACATGTAGCAGCAGAATGGGCAATCATGGCTAAATGTAAAGATGCCCATAGATATTAAACTTGATATGATAGAAAAAAACTGTTGACATATTTAAAATTAAAGACCCCTAATTACCAAAAACATCAACTGTCAAGCCTAACTTAGCAAAAAAAAAATTTTTTTGTTGACCAGTGTAATCATTTCCAGAAATAGGAGGAGGGGGGAGGGAAGTGAAGTAGCGCTTAACTAACAATTAAAGAAATAATCAGATAACATTTAATGAGGTTTAATCATAAACAGTATACATATATAATATTTTAATATTTAGAGAGATATCACACAGTTTACGTTGGTAATCAGAAAGTTGTTACAATACCCCCCAATACAATACGTACATAAAACGAAAGATGTTGCAAAAGTATGATTAAAGTATAAAAATTTACCTGTGCACATAGAAACTCTTATTTTTTGTGCATATTGTATTGATAGTAGAACTCGCATTACATTACATTTTACTCATTACAAGTTCTATAAATTGTAGATAAAAAAAATCTTCATTATAAATTTAAATAAAAACTAAACATTTGTTATTATACCTATGGTACTGCAATTCTTTGACTATTAATACGTTATACCAGATAAATGGTCAAAATAATATTTTCTAAGGATGAATTTTCTAACAGTTTACTGTGGCAGGAAAAAAAATTTGCTGTCATTATGTTAGACCACCTTAATACACACAAACACACACACAGACACACAGACACAGACACACACACACACACACACACACACACACACACACACACACACACACACACACACACACACACACACACACACACACACACACTCATACAATATAAAAAATGTATGCACAGAATTTATATAAATAAATAGTTTTTTATTTTACATTTAGCCATGTTAGATGTCTTTGAGGATGATGATCATTGTGAGACTGTAAAAAAAGCAGTAGAAAGTCACATAAACGATTACAAAGAAATATTTTATATTAACAATGGGTCTCAGTCTAATATTTATTGCAGTGCTAAACTACGTTTTCCTGCCACAACACAAGAAAGATTACTCGTTGGTACACTAAAAGGCAAGGTCTCATGTTTGGAAAGAAATGAATATATAGATGGTCAAAATGAGTTTCATAGTTGCCATGATATGCATGCTCGTGAAGTTTGTTTCTCTTATATTCCAGGTATATGAATACTTTTTCAACATTCAAAGAAATATGCAAAAATATATTTTAACTTGAACTATGTCTGTGTAAATAAGTATTTTTACTATTTTCAGGTGATGCAGAAATAATATCAATGGATTCTTTTTATCGCCACCAAAGTGTTAATAGAAGTAAATGCTTAGTTGTTGGAGTTACTCTTATACTTTTAAAGGTTCAAAATTTTTTAAGCACAATTTTATCTTAAACCTTAAATTAAAAACTTACTTCAGTTAAAAGTAAAGTACATAAAAAGATTAATAAAATAAACATTGAGGATATATTTTTAAAATGCTGCACACTTTAAAATTAAAAAAAAATATTGCTGTAATTTAATACATGTATATTGCTGTAATTTAATACATGTATATATTAATAACTGATAGATTTTGTTTAAAAGTTTTGTTTTAAAGTGCGGTTGTTTTTAAATTTTATGTTTTACTTTTAGCCTAGTGAATCCTCTACATATACTCCACAGCACTTTTTTAATATCTATATTGCATTAGAGCCTGGTACTGAGTTTGATCTTGATAAACTAGCCCGTATGTCAGTTTTATCCTCACTCAATTTGATTGAATCTTTATATTCAAAGAAGATGTTTCTTATATAATTATATTTTTATACTTAATTTTTTTAATATATGTTTTCGAAAAAAGCTAATATATCAAAGTTTGTGGAAATTTTCATTAATTGCACATTTAATTGTATATTATTATATTTTTTCAGAAATGTTAACTGCTGTTAATACTTTTTAGAAGTATGTCAACATCAACGTCTAGAATTTGCTCCATATCACTTGCATCATGCAGAGTATGGTTTAATTATAAGATACAAATTGAAATTTTCTTGATATAGTAAAGTAGATTTTGTAATTTTGTTAAGGCTTTCCTTTTTGCATATTGGATAACATTCAAATACATACATAACCACCATATGCTTTTCATAATTAAGTTAAAGTTTCAAATGTGCATGCAAAAAGTAACAATTTAATTTAATCAGCTTAACAAGATTCTACAAGCAAAAGCAGTTTCTCTGAATATTATTCAGTCCATGTTAAAAGTGAAAAAAGATTTACTCATTATTAGTTATTAAACAGTTATTCTAAATTTCAGAGGAATTCTAAATTACATATTAATATGTTGTTTTTTTTTTTTATTTCAGAGGGTTCCATTGACTTTTTTTGAGGGGGTAGGGGGGACAAAAAGTCTAGTGCTGTTGTTGATAACCATACTAACCAACACACTTATCTAACCTCTTTTTCAAAAGTATTTTAGTGAATGGCGTTTATGAAACTGTTTTTTTGTTGGGTGGAAGTGATGAAAAAATCCATTTATTTAAAGGCAATGTAAGTGATAAACTTCTTTACTGTTTTTTGTTATAAGAATATTATTTTTTAAACAAATATTAATTTTGCTATATGATTTTTTTTTCACATAAAATTAAAAAGTTTCTTATCTAATTAAGTGGTTGCTAATATAGGGGCTTTCATCTTAATTGATTCAATTTTTGTGTGTTAAATCTTTTAATTTACTCAGAACCAACAGTGCTTTGAAGAAGAACCTTGTGAAAATTATTTTCCTGAATTTAATGATATTCCTGGACGGTAAAAGGTCACTTTATTCCTTTGCTTTTTCAAACACAATCTTTTTTTATTTTTCCAATTTTACATGTAAAAGTTGATAACATGAAGTTGTAGCATAAAGTGAGTTTTTGTCTGTCAAAATTGGTAACAAAAATTATTTAATTGCAGTGTTATAATTTTTTACTACTGACACACTGAATTCTGGTGATTAGAAAGAATGACGAACAAGTAAAAGAAATAATATCTTGAAGTTTTGATTAATTTGCTAGTGTAATTTGGATGCATGTGAAGCACTGTGACAATTTTAAGCGTTTATCAGCATTTGGATGTGACAATGGTTTTTTAAAAGTTGCATATGCTGATTCTACAAATAATGGTGTGTAACATGTAATAAGTTATAATATATTTGAAATCTATTAAATGAAATCCATATTAGTTTTAAAAATCAGTTTTATTTACTTTATATACTTTACATATTTTTATTTACTTTTATATACTTTATCATTAATCAAATATTAGATCATTTTTATACAAATTAATTTTTTATTTTGGATTTAATTTAGAAATAGTTCAAATCTGGACACTGTCGATTGATGGACCAATAACTTCTGTTCGGTTGTTTACTCTAATCTCAGAAAAGGATTTGACTTCTGCTGCTGAAGAGACATCTAGTTTGAAAAATTTTTTGAAAGTTTTTTATTGTTAAGGTTTAACTTTAGAGAAAAAAAATCTTTTTTTCTCTAAAATTAAACCTTAACTGAGCTCTTTTTTTAATTTAGATTCGCTTCCACAGCTTTGTTCATCTAGTGATGTTAATTTACTTGTTACCAGTGCTATAGAAGTAGCTGTTGTTTATTTGTAATTAAGTTTTCTAAAACTTTTGTTCATTTATAGCTAATGGATTGATTTAGTACTTAGTATATTTGTTTAGCAATAAGCATTAAGTTTCATTTTTTATATTGTAGTCTTATATATATATCATTATATCTCTTATAGGAATATTGTAGAGAAAGGGCTTGATGAGATGGTTGTCCTTAACCAATCTGATCAGTTTGATAGTGTCACATGCTCTTGCGTAGCTGATCTTGATTGTGATGGAAATAATGAAATTATACTTGGAACATATGGTCAGGTATAAATTAATCAATGACTTAAATTTCAAGCAAAAACAATTTTTTTCCCGAAATATGAAAAAAAGGTTATTTGTTGGTTGTCAAGTCTTTCAAAGTTTTAAATGAAAAAAATTATAGTTAATACTGAAACAGCGTAAAAAAGGTTTAGGAAATTTTGAACAAAATTTAAATGGATTTAAGTTTGCTTTGATATAATTTGTTATAATGACCATTTTTCGAAGAATTTAATTATTTGAATTTTCATTTAAAAAAACAATTTAGTGTCAATAAAAATTTTTCCAAATAAATTGTAAATTATCATTCCCCAATTGATTAGTAATTAATCTGATAATTAAGTAATTTCACGTAAATTTGCATAGGTAAATATATAGAGTTGTTTCCATAATTATAAAATGAACTTTGAAGATCCAGCTGCTGAACTGATGATTTTATTAAAGATTTAGTTGCCTTATTAAGTTGTAAATTTTATATAATCAAAGGTATGTTAACACTGTCTGTAAATTTCAGAGTTATTACTTACAATAATTCCCAAGAAAAATTTTTGTAGGTATGAATATATCTATATGGTAGAATAACTAACATAAATAACCAAGAGTGATATTCAGTATTTATAATTTTGATGAAAAACAACATCAATTAACAAATTTCAACAAGGATATATTTTCTTTTAACATAAACTTGTTCTAAATTATGTAAGACACCTTCAATAACAGCACGCCACCTGATCTTTGAAGATTGGTGGTGTGCTGTTGTTGTTTATTCGTTGGCTAGACTTACAGCGGCAATATTTCTTTGTTTTGAAAACGGAACTCCGATGATGCAAATAATGCAAGCCGCTGTAGGTATCGGTGACGCGAGTGAGATTGTTTACTATTCTTATATATACACAGTTGTCAATTAAGTCTATAGGCCTATATAAGTTTATCTGTTGTCTGAAAAGTTATTGAAATGTTCATCAAAAACAAAATTCACCTGCATATTTACAAAAGTAATCTAATTTCAAACAATTAGCATGGCTTCCTAAGCCAAAAAATCTTAGACAACGAACCTCTTAGAAATTTTCAATATTATCTCAAAATCACTCTCTCATCAGATGATGTTATCTGCTTTTGATGACCCCAGATGATGTTATCTACTTAAACTTTGCCATAACTTTCAATTCTGTGATCACACAGAAGACTTCTGATCGAACTTGAATCTCTTGGTGTTAAAGATAAACTTCTCAAAAAGGGTTAAAGCTTGAATCAGAGAAAATAAAGATTTCAAATTTATGTTGCATGTATGAATTGGTCTGATGTTTTAGTGGCATTTTTCGAAGTCTAACACTTGGGGCCCTGCTGCTAGTTATCTGTATCAATGATCTAACAGATTTTTCCTCACTGAGTGAATTATTAGCTGATGACTCTAAACTACACACATGCACACGTATATATACATAAACACATTACATACACATGATAGCCCAGGAAAACAGTTTGGCTCAACTTGTTATACAGCTAAACCAACGTAAGGGAATAAAAACATTTGTCAAAAATGTTGTTTCATACAGTATTTTCTCACTATTAGCAATAATACTCAAACAATTTTCAGGAAGATCACTTTCAAGTGAGGCCGTGCAGGGGTATATACATTTAGCGAAAAAAATTTAGTTATTTTATCTAACTAGATATCTAGTTAAATTAACAAAGTTATTTTCCGCAAAGGTTTCTTATATATATGAAATTTGTCATTTCTTAAATTAGGACTTTCTTAAAGCATAGGACTTTGTTAGGTCAGACCATGGTATGTTTATAATTTGATTTTTATTTTGATAAAAATATGCCTTGAAAAAATACTTAAATATTTTTCTTCCAGGAGCTCCTGATCTACAAATGGAATCTTTCGGAAAGGTTTTCCAGTAAAAAACTTTTGTTTGATTTGACGTGGCGCAAGGAGTTTCCAAAACCGTTAATATCGATGCATTGTTTGGACATCATAGGCGATGGCATGCAGGAGTTGGTTGTCGTTTCACTGACTGGTGTACATATTTTACAGGTTTTTTACTTTTTAGTTTTTTAAACGCGAAATATTTTTTCGTTTGGCGCTGGATTCGTTTAAAGCTTTTATTTGATAAAGTTGACTTTAAAACTGTTTAAAAATAAAACTCGCGGTTTTAAAACTTGGCGTTGTAAAATTAAAATAAAACTGTGCTAATTAAAATTTACAATTTTTTTCTACTACTGATATTAATTCATACTAAGTGTAACGCGAGAGGTTGATAAAGGGCATGACATGTTTGTCACGCCTTTTGCTGTTATGAAAATATACTTTTTTAGCACGAAGTTGAAAGTGCCGCCAATAAACTATTAGAAAAAATTATTCGCACGCATCCAGATAAACTTACGCTTCACTTTGTTGAAAAAGAAAAATACAAGCCAGAAGATATTTCTTAACTGCTTTAAACAATGGAGTATAGCAGCATTAAATGATGAGGGACCTACAAAGCTAATTATGAACAACAGAATCTGGTTTCTCTCAAACATAAAATTATCAGGCAATTATCAAATTTGCAAATATTTCAGTTTTTTTTTTCGTACTTGTAAACACGCCATGGCCTACTTAAATACACGGCCTTCTTTACTGCTTAAATCGAAAAAAAATAGAAGGCCAGTTTAAAAATCGTATATTCGGCCGGATGGACAAACTTTCTCAAATTAATTTTGATTATCGCGCTATAAATTTTCAGTATGTATATCTGGCACAGGATAAAAAATTTTACTTTAGCTAGCTAAATCTTAACTGCTAAATTTCAATAAACTTAATTGTGAATACTTAATTGTGGCTTCTTTTTAGTATAAGATAATGGTTGCACCTCTAATTATTTCTGTTGTAAAGTAGTCTCAGTTTTTTGTTTTCCAAACTACAATGATTTGAGAAAGATATGAGTTATATTTTGCAATAGAAATTTTGGGACTGTCAAGTTCTGTGCATGAAATAAAAATATACAAATTCTCAAAAATAAGCTTCAAAAGTATAAAAAACTCTAACACAAACTGATTAAAAGTGAAACAAAATATTTTCATTTTTCTCTCTGTCTTTTTTTAAATGCAACTATGTTATCTGCAACAATTGAATCCCCGACTCTCTTTCTGGTGTTATTAAAATAAATATTTGAAATAACAGTGTGTATAATTTCTTTTCCATGACTTTGATGGTTTGAACATAAAAATGGTTGATACCCTTCTCTACTGCCAAGAACTAACTTTGCTGCTTTACGGTGTTGCATTTGAGACTGATAAATAACATCAAAAATGTGATCTAGCATAGCAAAACTGTCACAGACATATTCTAAAAGCAGTACTGATGGAGTTGTTAGCCCACCTCTGGATAATATATTTAAATAATTATAATCATTTAACTCCTGTTGACAATTTTGAGTACAAAGCAATTTGCAACATACTCCAAACTTCTTAATCAATTTTTTGGCAATAAAACCAGCAATATAACTGGCAACTTCACGAGAATCATCCGATAAAGTCACACAATCAAAATCTCTTTCTTTAATCTGCTCCATTAAGGATCTAACATGTTCCATATCTTTATCAGCATTGATATCATTTTCAAAAATGTCAATTCCTTCTTTTATCAAACTTTTTATTTGGATTATACTCTCACTATAAATGACATCTTTCAAACTGACAAGGAATCTGCCACCGCTCATTTGACGGTATTGTCCATATCTTCTTTCTAAGGGATCACTTTGAAAACGAGCAGTCAATATAAATTTGTACTTATCTTCCAGCAGATCTTCAATTAATGAAGCATGACATAATAAAGTTCTTTGCAGTGCTGATGATGTTTGGGGAGATAATGTATATTTCTCAAAATTTGGAATTTTTGTGTTTTTCCATTTGTTTAACCAGTCAGCAAAAGCTCGAAAAAACTCAGGTTTTTTATCATTTATAATAGCAGCATTACCAAGAAAATTATTAGAAAACTGATTTTTTGAATTTGTAATTGTCCACCATTTATTGAATAGAGTTAAGAATGATGCAATATCTAAACGGTCAGGAAAATATGAAATTATTGCTGCTGCTGTAGTTTCATGGAAGATACCTAAGGCAACACTGACATTTTGCTTCCATTTTCCAGGATGGACAACTTTGTTATTTATATTTGGTGCTTTTTTTAAACTTGCATCCAACAGACTGTCCTTTTCTAATAAATCATGAAATATTTTCCATGATATTTCTCCTGATTGAGCATGAATTTCATCTTTGAAAGCTGAAAAATTAAATTCTGGAAAAATTAATCTTTTTTTATTAAGTAAGTTGTTTCGAATATTTTTAATCAGATGCACTGTGTCAAAGAATAAGTAAACTTTTTGTGATAGTACATTAATAAACAAACCATCTTTTTTTTCACCATGCGTATCAAGTAATTTTGTAAAAGAAGAAACATTTGAAGCGTGATTGTCACAAACAACACCTCGAACATTAAAATTATTTTTTATTAAAAATTGAATCAGGTTAAGAATTTCAGACTTTAACCAGTCACTGTTCAATTTTACAATTGGAATTGCTTTGACAATACAGGAGATACTTTCTTTCAAACCAACTACCATGAAAGAGACAATGCTTCTATAACATTCATTTTCCTCACTAATCCCAATAACATTGCCACCAGAATATTCAGCACATTGTTGCAAATACATTTCATCAAAAATTATTATAAGATCTTTCGATAAGTTCCCATTTTCATGTAGCAACTTCAAAACTTTCATAGAATCTATTTCACCTGATTTAAGCTTGCCTAACAAAGATATAGATGGGAGTGGGAATTCCTTCAGCAGTAAATGATAAGTTTGCAGTGAAGTGTACCGCAACATTAATGCAAATTGAAGAACATTTGAAGAATAAATTTGTTTTTTTTTTATTTGGTGACTTTTGAGTTCTTCAAGAATAGAAGACAACTTTTCTTTTTCTGTACTAAAATGTGAATTGAGATTTTCCAGCATACTCCTTCTTTTTAACATACATTGGTGGGTTACTCTGAACCATGATGGTAAGGAAACTGGAAGATTTTTATAAAAAAGTTGGACATGTAAATTTTTGTCGATACGAATAGACTCAGCAACTTCAGGTATGTGTAGTTCATTTTGAATAATTCTATGGAACACAACACAATCATCAAATTTTGAAAATAAATATCCTGCTGGTGAATCAGCAGCTGAAAGGGAATCAACATCTTTAATAATATCTTTTAATAAAAATTTCTGATATTCATCTTCTTGAAATATTCTTTTAGCTGGTGATTTTCTTGGTCCAGATATAACTGGAAGAGAAGCAGTTGCTATGCTAGCAGGGTATATTGTAGGAACAGGCTTTAGGTTATACAGCAAACGAAATCGTTTTTCTGATGCTCCTTTATGTACAAACTTTTTCTCAAAGTGTTTTAAACAGATCACAGATGATTTTGTGACAGTCCAGAAATTTCTATTTACAAATCTAATCCATAACTTTCTTAAATCATCATCTTTTGGAAAACTGAAAACTGGAACTACTTCACCACCTAGATAATTGGAGGTACAACCAACAACACAGCATTTATTAACCATAATTACTATCTATTTATAAAAAGAAGCTATAATCAAGTATATGAGGTTTAGTTGATGTGAAGATATAGAAAACGCTGAAGTTTTTATCCTATGCCGGATATACTTATTTAAAATTTATAGCGCAACAATTAAAATATGTTAAGAAAGTTTGTCCATCCTACAGAATATACGTTTTTTAAACTGGCCTTCTATTTTTTTTCGATTTAAGCAGAAAAGAAGGCCGTGTATTTAAGTTCTTTTGTCATGACAACTTAATCTAAGAAAGTCGTGTTAGCATTGTATGTGTATGTTATATATTTTGTAATTTTCGCGTATGACTTTCATCCATTTACACTGTCACGATATATTGACAAAATTATGTCATTAATTTGTTAAAGTCAGCGAGATAAGCTCGAGAGTGGAGTAATGTAGTTATTTGCCATGTTAAGATCAGAAATGGAGTTTTCTTGCATGCTTTATTTGTAAATAGCTCAACGAGTTTCTTCGGGTTGTTTCTTTTTAAATTGCTACGACTAAGAAAAACATATAACAGCTTATCTTATTATTAATCTAAACTAATTTATGATTTAATATTTTCATTCTAATGTATCTATTTTCATTTAGCAAAAAAAAATAAGAACATCTTGTAACTTAAATGTTATTTGACTGCAATTTTTCATAGTTTTTTTTAATAGCAAAAGAGATGCTTTTAGCCACAAAACGTTTTGTATGAGCTTCAGTTTTTAGCCAGCTTCTGATGGTTAAGCTGGTTATTGTTTTTAACGTTCATATGACAATTGAATGCTTGATTAAAAATTACTTATGTAAACAGTGTCTTTTCGTTAAATACCTATAAATTGCGCTAAAGGTTTGACAGCACAACAACCGTTTTATCGACTTTGAACTTGTTAATGAAAATTAACGATGTCTTACTCGTGGGTTCAAGCTGCTATAATTACCTGTTTATTTGGGTTTTTCAAGGAGATGAAGCCATCCGCATCATTTATGACCCCATATTTGAATAGTACATACAAGCACATTAATGTAAAAGACATCAACGATCGAATTTATCCGGTTCGAACGTATGCCGAATTGATTTTTTTAGTTGTAGTATTCTTATCAACTGATTTGCTGAGATATAAGTCGTTTATTATATTAGAATCGTTGGCTAGACTTACAGCGGCAATATTTCTTTGTTTTGAAAACGGAATTCCGATGATGCAAATAATGCAAACCGCTGTAGGTATCGGTGACGCGAGTGAGATTGTTTACTATTCTTATATATACACAGTTGTCAATGAAGTCTATTTTCAAAAAGTCACTGTTTATACCAGAGCAGCGGTTTTGTTTGGTCGGGGCATGGCTGATGTTCTTGGACAATCATTAATATCCACCAAGACCACAAGTTACCTTGTTTTAAATTACATATCGTTAGGTAGTATTTCATGTGCCGTGATGATATCTTTGACTTTACCAAATCCTAAAAAAGATATTTTCGTAAACAAGCCACCTAGCTATATCGACCAAGTAGTTGAAAACTTAGATGGTGGGTTAACTGAAAGTATCACTCCGAATCATCAGCATATTGATGCTGGGAACTCTGAGCCAAGCAGCAGGTTGTCCTGCTGTCGTTTTTGGAAGCTCAAAACATCAAAACTATATCAAGAATTTAAAAGATCTTTTCAACATAGAGAACTTCTGATATGGTCTGTATGGTGGGCGCTCTCAGAGTGCGGAAGTTCTCACGTAGAAAACTACGTTATGAATCTTTGGGCTGTAATCGGTTCAGATAAAGAAGTCTATAACGGTGCAGTATTCGCGATCGGTACATTAACAGGAGGATTTATGATTGTTTTATTTCAATTTTTTAAGAGTGTCCGCTGGAAAAACACGGCTGAAGTTCTTATAAGTACAGTTTCCATACTAATGGCTGCGCTTCTGTTTGTGATGGCCCGTACAACCGTAATTTGGGTGGCCTATCTTTGTCATATACTTTTTCGAACTCTACACGTGCTTACTTTAACTATTTCCAGGTATTGTGAATTAGATTTTTTTTTAGCTTTGTTCATTTCTTTTATGTTGAGTTTTAGACCCATTTTAACTTTTTGTGAAGCTTTCAAGTAGCCGTCAATGTGGAAACAAGTGGCTATGGATTGATTTTTGCATTCAATACTCTTATTGCAAAAGCTCTTGAAAGTCTTCTAACCCTAATTGTTGTTGATAAAAGGGGTCTGGACTTGACCCAGAGAACGCAGGTAACATTTCTAGCTCAATATTTTAATGCTGAATTTACTTCTTAACATCCAATGCGGTTGAATTTTTTTCTGTTTGCTTGTCACCGGCAAATTCTCTTCTATAAATTTCCCATCATTTTTTAAATCACGTGGAAAGTTTATATTAATAAAACTGATCGTTTATATATGCGTACCTACGTGTATGTGTATTTAAAAAGCTTGAATTGTGAAGTTGTATTTTTTAAACATTTTATTTGTTTTAGAAGCTGATAAAAAAATTTCTTTTTACCTTATTAAGTCAAGTGCTTTGTAAGATTTTTTTATAGTTCACCGTTTACGCGTCTTATTTCGGAGTAATTGGGGTGGCGTTTCTAAGCAGACCATGTTTAAGACTTTGTCGTCGAGTTGCTTTACGCATGTCAGCAAATGATACAAGAAGGTTATTGTTTCCTGAATAAAAATATTTTATCTAAATGTCCTTCGTTAATTTTTGTAAGTAAGTATTGACAAGAATGTTAAAAACTGAAACGATTTTTTAATTGTAAATATAGATTGAATATTTTAAGAGGTGAATTTAGACACTTAGCAATATTTTTTTAGGGCAAACTGACCAATATCTGGCCACATTGCTGATGCCAGCCAAAAGACATATTTCAGATATTTTTCAGATGCCAGCCAAAAGACATATTTCTGGCTGCTTCTTACTTAAATCTCGCCATCGGCTAGATTTATAGATTTAGGCATAATTTCTTTTATAAATTACGTCCTTTAAACAAAACAAAAAAAAATTATATATATATAAATTTATGTTCTAGTTTCTTGCTTATGTAACATATATATTTTATAAGCAAGAAACAAGAACACCAGTATTCAAGTTAAAATAAAAACAACAAAATAAAAACAACAAAATAATTAAATTGTTCACATTTATTATTTTGTTGTTTTTATTATTTTAGAATATATATATATATATATATATATATATATATATATATATATATATATATATATATATATATATATATATATATATATATATATATATATATTCTACAGTTTGGAGCTTTTATGCCTTTCTTTCTTCTGTTGTTTTTTTTTAAGTTAACTTAACGTTTTCTTTTTTTTTTTTTTTTTTTCTTAGAATAATTTTTTTTTTTGAACTTCTTCATGTTTGTTATGCAGTGCTTCCAGTGCTTCCAGTGCTTCTTGAGATGTAAGCAAAAATACTTTTGTTTGCGTTTTTTAAATTATTTGAGTAGAATAAGTTAAAAGATAAGAACCAGTAGAATCCTGAAAAGGATTGATTTTTAGGTGGAAAGTTTTGATAGACACTTGCACCTTTTATTTCTATTTCGTTCATGGCACCCTGTTGAGTATTAATATTACCTGTTGCTATATTTTTACTGAGAATGGATAAGGAAGAGCGTGTGTATGGTCAAAATTTCATATTAAAGAATGATTCGTTGCTAAAGATGTTGTAATAGAAAAGTCAATATCTGCTTCAATTGATTGATTCAATTGATAAATATTGCATTCTGCTGTTTCACAGTGTTCATTAGATGCTTGAAGTAGGTCACCTAAATTATTTGACAGGTTCTCATTGTTTTGATGATTGGTTTCTATGTATAAAGAATTAGGCATGTAAGTTTCTGGTGGAATCATATTTAGATCATATGGATAAATTCCAAAAGCTCGAAAACAAGATAAAATATTATTTTGGGTAACAGATTCGATCCAGGCCTGCTTACTCAATCCTCAAAAACTTTCTATTGAAACTAATGTTCTAGAAAAATTACTAATCGAATTTTCACATGCTTTTCTGTAAACTCTCTTTAGTAGGCCAGTTACTGTTCGATCACAAGGCTGAAGTCAGTTAGAAGTTTGAGCTGGCAATTCAACAAAATGTATTTTGTTTGCCACAGCTGCATACAATAACTCTATAAAGTTGTGTGAGTCATGGTCATTTAAAATAAGTAATTGAGATCTGTCAGAATGTTTGGGAGAAATGATTTGGTAAACCAGAGAAATTTAATTCCCTGCTTAATCCAGCCATTGTCATGTGCTTCCTTCAGGTGCATTTTCAATTTGAAAGTTGTAGAGTAACCTTTTTTTTTTCCTTTAACTATAAAATGTGGTGGAAGAGAGTTACCCTCTACACTGACACAAGCCATAACAGTGATTGTTTCAAATATTTTACTCCTTTTTTAACAATTATTTTCCCAGGGCGATAATCAAACTGCATTCCAGTCTCATCCTTATTCCATATGCTCTGTAGTTTATTTTTATTTATAATTTATTTATAGTTTATTAATTAACCTCTTTTCCATTAAAACATTTTTAAGAGTAGAAAAGCGTGTTGAAACTTTACAAGCATTCATATCTAACAGCAGCTGTAACTTCTGGTTGACGTAAAGTTACATACATACACACATACATACATACATACATACATACATACATACATACATACATACATACATACATACATACATACATACATACATACATACATACATACATACATACATACATACATACATATATACATACATATATACGTACATACGTACATACATCAAGTATTGAGTTTACGAAGGCAAAAAATTATTCCAGTATGTTTTCAAAGCATCAGCAAATCTATATATTTTTTAAATGCACATTTAAAAATTATAAAGTTAAAATATTTTATTTCATAACAGACCAATAGACCTACTACGTTAAAGCATTTAGAGCTTCTGAAAATTGGCCAGATTTTGGACGCGGCCAGATACGCGGTCAGTTTGCCCTGATATTAGGAAAAAAAAAATTTTTTATCCTTTCGATCGGCAAATTTGTTTTTTAAGAATGTGGTAGATACTCGGCGGACAATCACACAATCAATCGATCGATTAATCTTTTAATTAGTGCATTTTCATTTGTTAATGTGTAATAATTAAGCTGCACCAATTGTTCAATTAGTACAACTTTAAGTGGATAATTTTCATAAAAGTAATGCACAATTTTTGTTATCTAAATTTTTCAATGAATAGATCTTTCTTTTTTTTTTCTTTGCTTGGTACGATTTTCAGTAATTTTACGTTTAATTGTAAACTGGTGAGAATTGAAGAATTAATCTTCTAAGTTATCTTAGAAGATATCCCCTCCACCGTGCGTTCTTGAATTTTAATTATAACTACAACTTGTTTGTTGCTGTCTTTAACTTTTAATACTACATTATATAAACTTGTTTGTTGCTGTAATATTTCCCAGCAGGCACGGTATTCTCAAATAAATTCAAACGGTTTTTTATTGTTCTACAATTTGATTTTTTTCCATGTTCGTGTGACTAACTTGCGATTCATAATGGATTCAAATACGTGGCGATATCAAATCATTAGTCGGCACATTAGAAAAAAGACTTTCTTTAGATGAAAAGGTTCAGTTTTTAAAACTCCCCAGTCGGCAAACAGCGTTGAAATAACGTTAAATTAACATTGAAACCTAACGTTGAATTTATGTTTATGCAACGTTTAGAATGAAAGTTTTTTTCAACGTTGATTTATCAACGTTAATTTAACGTTCGGTTCAAACGTTACATCAACGTTCAATCGACGCAAAATACGTTATAAGAACGTTGAATTTACGTTGAAACAACGTTTAGAATGATTTTCAACGTTGATTTATCAACGATAAATCAATCTTCAATTGACTCAATTAATTGTGTTTATTGGGCTATCAATGTATATTAAGCGTATAAAATATACTCATAGTGTACAGTTAGATTATTTTTAGTCAAGTTTAGTTAGACATATATTAGTAAAGAAAAAGATAACATTTGTTTATGATATATTTAAGTATTACATATATTTACATATATTTGAATAAAATCTATACAAATTTCTTTTCTTTACCGCCACCTTTTCAAAATGGAGCGTATTTTAGGAAGTCAGACAATATTCCATTAATCAAAGTTTCTGTTGCTCCCTCGTATTTAATAGTAGAAGCTGTAAAAAAAAGAAAATTTTTAAAAAGCATTTTTTTCCACCTTTGCCTTTCATATTCATGGAGGCCATAAAATTGTTTGAAAATATTCTAAATTTTTAAAAGATAATGTAACTGTAAAATGATTATTAATAAATAATAATTTTTCAAATATTTAATTTGAATTTATTATGAAATAACTTTTTTCTAAAATTATTAAACAAATATTTTTTGTAAAAAGTAATTATGAATGAGATAAGAGCTATCAGTTAATTACCTCAGCATAATTTTGTGTATTCTATCTTTTGAAGATGTTCCACCAATTAATTGTAGCTGATTTACCTACAAAAAACAAAGTAAATCTAACATTATGGTTTGGGTCAAATATGATATCAAAACATTGAACTATTTCAGATTTCCAAGACAAATTTTAATAAAGTGATCCAGATTTTTTCTAGGAAAAATTCCAAATTCCAAGTATTTTCCAGGACAATTTTTTTCCTATAAAATTCCAGGATTTTTTAATGTTTTCAAGGACCGTGGTCCATCTTAGTTATGCTTTTTTAAACTAAAGGGTAATGTTAAATAACTAAATAACTATTTAACAAAGTACTTATTATAACTCACCCACGATGAGCGCACTTTTTCATCATCTAATGCTTTATCCACTTCAGTGAACTCCACTTCTGATGAAATAACCCTTATTTGGCTTACAAATTCACTATTAGAAGCAGGCTCAGTCACTCTGTTTTGATTTCACATCTCATTTCTTATATTGGTAAGTAGATACAACACTCTCTTTTATAACTCTACAAATTTTATTAAGTTTTACAAAATAATTTTAGTATTTGCATAGTAAAGAAATTCCTAAGTTTTTAAATTTTTTAAATCTTATATGAATTTTATATTTCTACAAAAAAAGTAAATTTAAATAAAAATTTACTTTAAAATATAAAATATCATACTGCCTTCAGACATTGGAAACTTTTTCAACTTTATCTTATTTCTGTAGTTTATTTCTATTTTTCTTAACTTTATTAAGAAGGTAAATTGTTTTTAAGTAATTTCTTTATACAAATTGAACTTAAAACACATAGATTAAAAAAGCTCTTTGTCAACACTTTGCATCACAATCAGTTGAATATTACACTTAAAATTATAATTGTATCTTTTTTTAAAATAACACAATGGTATTTTAAATTAATTAGATAAATTTCATGAGACAATAACCTATATATTGAATTGATATCTTCTTGGAAAAACCTTTGGCAAGGTGAGTTTAGGTTCTTTCCATACACATCAACTTTTGGCTCTAAAGTTATAAATTAAAAGTAAAATTAAGTTACGCAAACCATTAAAATATATATTTCATAAATGCAACGACATGATAACATGTCATTGTATATATGAAATTATATATACAATGTATATATGACTTCTTAATAAACTTTATATATATATATATGTGTGTGTGTGTGTGTGTGTGTGTGTGTGTGTGTGTGTGTGTGTGTGTGTGTGTGTGTGTGTGTGTGTGTGTGTGTGTGTGTGTATACATTTACCTCTAGATTTAGTCTATGAACTACTGGAGGTCAGGTGCATTGACAATTCATCCAAATCTTTGATAACTGAACCTGTAAATACAGTTAGTGTTTTATAGTATAAATTATGATAACTCAGGTATTTTTATTTTCAGGTATAAAAACTGAAATTTATATAATTCCAGCATATAAACCAATGCCTAATTGGAAAATAACCAGGAAATTCTCTTTGTTTATATTTTCTTTTTCAAAGAAAATTAACATCCTCATTGTCACTTTTTTCTTCTGTGGTTGTGAACTCAAAATTTTCACAACCCTGTTTGCTTTCTGTGGAAATGAAAAAGTTATAATAGCTCTTCTTCTTAGCCCATTGATTAAAAAAAAAATAACTCTAAGAAATAGATGTAATATCTGAAGAGAAGTTAACTTTCGTTAATGCAAACTTTTCCGATTCCGTGTCATACTAAAAGATTATTTCACTTACTGAACAACGTTTAAATAGTAACGTTATTTTAACGTTGCAATTTGGTTAACCAACGTTGAAACAACGCTTCAACCAAATATCAACGTTGAAACAGCGTGAAGATGCCGGCTGGGTCACGATGTATTCAAGATATAGAAAATGGCAGGCAAATGGTTACGAAAACGTAAAAAACATTCGAGATAAATGTAAACTGTTTCGTAAAAAGTCTAGGTGTATTTTTTTGGGGTGCATGTAAAGAAAAATAATATAAATTGAAAACAACAATTCTACCTAATAATTAAGAAGCCAATTAATGGATATCTTTCAAAAACAGCAAAAGAAAAAATAAATATCTGTCCTAGAAAAAACTCTAGGCCCTACCACTTTCGCATGGTTTTTCGGGTGCAGCCACCTGTACAGGAGTCACGAAACAGTTTTGCATATCGTTTGCAAAACGTTGCATATCGCAAGCAAAACGCGTAAGTCCAAAAACTAAATTTTGCATGACATTCAAAAAACTTTTTATTTTGTCAATTTCATGTAATCAGCTATAAATCTTTGTGAATTCAATAATCTTGTAACATACAATTTCTAATACATATTTATGCAATTTTTTATAATTTAGACGTTATTTTGTAAATCTTGGACATAAATGATTTCCCTAAATTACTTTGACTTTAAGTGGTTTACTTGCGACAACGACGTACAGTGAGTCAAAATCCAAAAAAAACTCGCAAAAAACCCCCAAAAAAAAACAATTGCTAGGAACTAAAAAATTGAGTTGTAATGTAACAATTACCACATAAAAAAATTGAGTTGTAATGTAACAAATAAAAACCACCTAAAAACAGGAATAAATTGCTTTTTGGTTTTTAATTGTTTTAATCTTTTTAAGGATTCACCAACTTTTTGCACCTTTTCCTGAGACATTTTATTTTTATTGCGAAACTCGCGCACAAAATGTTCGCTTAAGTGTCACTCTTTTAAGGTTAATGCGGGTAAAAACAGTTTAAAATTTAATTTGAAGGCGTATCTTTAAGATATTTGGTAACTATAAACAATATTTTTGGCACTGCATTTTTATTTTAGCTTGTCATTCCTAAGATCTTAAAAAAGTGCCCCATGCTGATTTTTTTAAAATTTATTTAATGAGTTCGGCTGAAAAACTAAAAGAATCCACCAGATTCCATGGCAGTTTTAACATTTTCCCATTGATAGGTATATATTAAAGCAGAAAAGAAAAATCAGCTGCCCGAACTTGTCCTAATTGAATATACAACCTTTTACAAAAAGTCAAATGTAAAATTTTATGCTAATTATTTTTCACACTACATACCAGTAGAGAGGTAATTTGTCATAACTCAACAGCCAACATTCAAAAACTCATGCTAAAAAATTCCGATGAATTTCTTCGGATTCGACAAAATTGGCGTAAACCCGATAATCCCAAATTGCTTCTACTTTAAACATTTTTTTTCTTATCGTAAAAACTTTCCGACGAAAATATTAGCGGATTCATGAAAAACGAAAAGATATCATCCAGTTAATCTATTGTTTTTTTTTTTCATTTTGTTTTATTTATATCATGGACAGTTGTGAAAATTTTCAACTAAATGCCACAAGAAAAACAAATTTCAAAAAAGATATGTAAGTAAACCCAATATCCTTATCTTAAGTATACATTATAGTTATTTCCAATTATGAAGTTTTCTGTACAACTAGCCAGCACTGTCTTACGTTCAAAAAAATATGTTTTAGGAGTTTTAAGAAGTTCTTTATCAATTTACAAAGGTCAGCTAATGAATATTTTATTAAACGGTTAAAACCATTCAATAGTTATAAGTGATTTTTTCACTACATTTTTCCTGTTATAGGCACGAAGGCAATAATTATATATCACAGAATTTCCAATAAAATTTTTTTTTAAGGCATAACAAAGACAGGCACACAGCAGCAACTAAACAAAGACAGGTACACAGCAGCAACTAAACAAAGACAGGCACACAGCAGCAATTAAACTGTAACTTTAAAGTAGAGAAATTACTGTCATGTTAAAAATTTTCATCTCACTAAATCAAAGTTATCCTTTATTGTAATTGCTGCCTGTCTGCGTTGACCCTATACATAGTACCATTTCCACATTTAGTATATCATATCTAATATGCTTTTAACATTTTTATCCGAGTGTCATTGAGTTCGTTACAAAAAGTTCTTTTGGTAGACTGGATTAGACAATGCAAACATGTTTTAACAAGAAGATTTGGTGGCTAGTTCATAGACGGTTCAAAAACAGCAAAGGTTATCAATCTTGAAAAAACCTTTTTATTCTGAAGCAGTTACAAATGGACTTCCCATTCTAAAATACCTAAGACATGTAGAACATTTCCAAAAGTATTCTAAACCTAGTTTAAAAATTTGATTACCAAATTTTATTTGCATTAGATGTGAGCTTAGTTTGTCAGAAGCAGGATCCATTTTGACCAGAAAAAATGTATAGGTTTTGAAATGCTTATTGTAAGCCCTTAAAAGGAAGCCTTCTCCACTTCTACTACTCTATAAATAACAATAAATAACTTTAAAAGGCATCAAAAGAAACATCCTAAACATTGTTCTAGCAAACTAAAATTAAACAATTCAATTCCATTTACAAAATTTTTTCAGCAGAAATTATACTAGTAATCATGCTTGCTCTGACCAATCTAAAAGTTATTTGTTGTCTCCTGAAAGGTTTAGTTCTCTTTTTAATCATTTAGTGTAAGCTTGTATGAGAGAGAGAGAGAGAGAGAGAAAGCCATTGGTTATCCTTGATAATTTTACTTTATAAAAAATATTGCTTTATTATCATCACCTGTCTATGTTGACTCTTAGATACCATTTACACATTTTGTGAGTTGGCAAATTTGTGTCATTTTTACTAAAATAAAAATTGTCATGCATCAGTTTTAGGTACCTGACAATTTTTTGATATAAAAAAAATTTCCTATTGCCCAAGGTGTAAATGGTGCCTAATATAGACGGTGCAAGATACTGCAATAATGCAATATAGTATAGGATGTCATCAAGGTTGTAAAATGTTAGAAATTTAAAATGTATTATTTAACTATGTAGGACTTCTGGGACAACATCAAACAAGCGACTACATAGGTGATAGATTTTAAAAAAAGTGGAGAATCGGTCTGAAAAAAGTAAGAAATTTATTCGCGCCCAAATTCTTATTTTAAATTTCTTACCCACTCACAGTGGGCCAGATATATAGGATATGGTGGACAAAACCTAATTATTATCCAATTGCTCCCCAAATCCATTTAGATATATAAATAATCATTACATATGAAGTAATATTTATTTTTATCAAGAATATTTTAATTTTTAATAACAAAATTACAATTAATAGGCTTAGTAAAAAAATTTTTTTAAAATCAAACTTCTTTTCAAAAATCATACAACAAATTGTGTTTAGCTACAAAGAATAAGAAGAAGGTGGAGCTGATTCCCTCAGCAAAGCCAAAACTTCACTGGGGATTTTTTTTAAAACTCTTACTATTTTTCTTATGACCTTTTCTTAATGATGTTATGACAGGATCACTAGATACAAATAGTCTGTTAACCAGGTCGCGATTTGTGTCTATTCTAGAAGTCTTTCTACTGAAATCTTCCCTAAACTTTTTAAAATCCTTGTTGCGGGCCTCTTGTGCCTCCTCTAACATCAGTCCAATTGGCAAGTACTGTCTTGCAATAATGGCATGGCCATGAACTAAAGTTTTGTGTACTGATTGTGACATGTAATACCAGGAATACTTAGATATGTAAAGTTTAAGAGCAGTAATACAAAACTCTTTAAACTTGACAGTATCAATTTCAAATCCAGATGATAAATTGACTAGAATGATGTAAAAATAAAATAAAAGAGTTTCATCTACTTTCAAAATTTTGGCAGTTGATTGATAGTCTGCAAAGGCTCGTCAGGCGGTGTTTCCATCATTACTGGTACCTACAAATTGCATATATGTAATAGTTAACCTGATGATTCGTATACAAGTATTTATGTAATTTCACTTACCAGATCCTCCACTTTTTGGGAAATCCACAACCAGTCCCATTTGGTTTATAAATTCTGTCTGGATACGTTTCTTCACTTGCTTAACATTTTCCTTATCTTCAATAGCTCTAGACTGCCACTTTTGAGTTTCCAGCTTGTATCCAATATGTAATACCATTTCAAAAAACCTAATCCAGGAATGCAGGCTAGAAAGACCTTATTTCAGTTCTAAATTACTGGCATAGTCCGATTTCAGCATAATTTCTAAGTTATTCATGTTTTTTGGAGACACACCACACACAGAGCAACATTGATTTGATTTAGTCACATCAGACAGAATAGTTTGAATTTTGCCATCAATCATGGTCAGTTCTATAATACTTTTAACAACCAGTTCTTTTCCACTAAAAGTAACATTAAAAATACTACATTTTTCTATTTCAGATTCTAAATATTTTGCTTCTTCTAGGACAACAGCTTTGCTTTCTTTTTGAAAAGAAAATCTTATTGGACGACAATAAGCAGTAGATGATGGCTTGTCATTACGCCATAATAGTACTTCTTTGTTATTGCAGAACCCACTGAGTTCTAATGGTGCTAAGCAGGTAATGAACAGAGATTCTTCTTTTTTTAAGTTACGATCTCCAGCTTCCTCACTACTACACGCTTTGCCCAACAAACCCGGCCTTGCAACGCAAAGTCAACCGGGTCAAACCATCAAGCGTTGTGCTGATCACAGGAGCTTGCACCTCGCAGAGTCTTTTTACTGTATGTTTTAGTAATTCTTGTAGTGCTACTTGTGCTGAATAATCATCAACAAAGATGTTCTCTGGATAGCAGTTAGCTTTAGACAATCTTATGCTGTTGTATGAAGGATATATATGGCAATCACGTTCTTCAGCTCCATTTCTGATAAGTTGGTAAGTTGATTTTGACATGCCACCATCTATAATTAATGCCAGACCTTCATTAGGTGTATACTTTTTAAATTGACTAGAAGGTTCTGATATCTCAGCAACTTGCTTGGCAGCCTCATAATTAAACTCTTTTCTTAATTTAAGCTTTGCTGAGTGGAGCAACTCATCAGTAGTAAAATTATTTATAACATCAGACTCATATATATTATTACTGTATGCAGATTTAAAGTCCTGAGCCAACCAACTTTTATTTTTACTCTCAAACTTTATATTTCCCCGGTTTGCATCCTTCCATTTCTTTTGATATACTTTTAAAAACGCAGCATATCCAGTAGAACCCAAATTCATAGAGACTAGAATAGCTTCTACAGACAAAGAAAATGATTTATCACTAGGCTTTAGTTGGTCATACCGTATACGTTTATGGACATCACTTATCTTCATATCAACTACAAAAAAATGATTTTAACATTATTAGTGCAACCACTATAAACTTATATAACATGAATATGGCCATTATTTTCATTTCAGCTACATTTAATTAGGCCAGTATAATAGGCACAGCACCTATTATTAACTAAAACCAAAAAAATAGGTTTGTCGCGAATAGCATTTTACGAAAATATCTTTTTTTAAATGTTTACCAAACTTAATGGGGCAGCTAAGAGCAGAATTAAACACCACTAAAAGGCTGTACATATATTGTATTAACTTATTTTAACATTAATAAGCGGTTCCAGCAGGTTCTAAACTATATGCGCCACTTTTAATATAATATTTTAATATTATAAATAAGAATCTTACCTTTATATTTCAAAATGAAACTCTGAGTTTAATATAAGACCTTGGAATTTGTTGTGGTATTTTTCGTAAAGCTATAAAATTTAATTTTAATAATGTCTCAATTAATTTCGCATATGTTAAATAATATAAAGGTTATTCGTTGTCATAGTTGTAGGTGATATATCTATTATAAAAATTAATATTCAATTGTAATTGATAATTGTACATTTATGATGTACTATCAAACTACAAATAATGTTTTAAACCATACATTATGCTCTTATATACATAATATACTAAGTTGTTGGGAAGTATTTCGAATATTTTTTTTTGAGGTTTTGTCTACCACCTGGGGTCACTACTATAAAACTCATTCCGATCGGAACTTAAAAAATCGTAAACCCGATGAATTTCGTCGGATTCGACAAAATTGGCGTAAACCCGATAATCCCTAATTGCCTCTACTATAAACATTTTTTTTCGTATCGTAAAAACTTTCCGACGAAAATATTAGCGGATTCATGAAAACCAAAAAGATATTATCTAGTTAATCCATTGTTTTTTTCCATTTTGTTTTGTTTATATTATAGATAGTTGTGCAAACTTTCAACTAAATGCTACAAGAAAAACAAATTTCAAAAAAGAAATGTAAGTATACCCAATATCCTTATCTTAAATATACATTATATTTATTTCCAATTATAAATCTTTCTGTGCAACTACCACAGTCCTACGTTCATATGTTTTAGGAGTTTTAAGACGTTCTTTATCAATTTACAAAGCCAGCTAATCAATGTTTTATTAAACGATTAAAACCATTAAATAGTTATAAGTAATTTTTTCACTGTAATTTTCCGGCGCTACTGCAGTTTCTCCCTCCCCCCCCCCCTTTTTTTTTTTATTTTTGATTATGATAGAGAATTTCATGCTGATTCAGAAAAATATAAAAACATGGACCTGAAAATTAACGGAAAGTACTCTAATTTGAAGTCAAAGTTGAAAAAAATCCCACTAAAAACCCTAATATTCGCCATTTTTTTTCAAAACGCTTTCATTTTTAACGAAAATTAGTTACCGTTACATTGCGCAATAAAAAGACCTGGTTTCCATCAGCCTTTGCACTATTATTTTAAAGTATTATAACGAAAGTGTAATAAACGAAATGAAATTAATGGAAGATTTCAAATAAAAGTTGAACGTAGAATGTGGAAATGTAGACAAATTGATGAATAATTCTTATTGTATTGTACGCTGGTTTTTTTTATTAAAAAAACGGTTTAAAGGTGACATTTTCTAAATATTACATGTAATAAAACAATTATGAACTTAGTTTCAAAAGTTCTTCTTTTAGGAAACAAAACTGTTGAATTCTTTTTTAAAATTCATTACAAAAGTACATTACTTGCAATATAGTTTATTCCCTAATAAATCAAAAAACGGTTATTTTCATCGCCACAAAAAATTGCGCAAGATAAACATACTTTAACGACTTTTTTTAACGTAAAAACCATGCTATAAATTTATTGCTTTTGTCAGCTAAAAAATCATTAACTTAATATTCTCAAAATGGCGAATATTAGGGTTTTTAGTGGGATTTTTTTCAACTTTGACTTCGAATTAGAGTACTTTCCGTTAATTTTCAGGTCCATGTTTTTATATTTTTCTGAATCAGCATAAAATTCTCTATCATAATCAAAAATAAAAAAAGGGGGGGGGGGGAGAAACTGCAGTAGCGCCAATTTTCCTATGTTATAGACATACCACAAAGGCAATAATTATATGTCATAGAACTTCCAAAAAAAAAAATTTTTTTTTCTAAGGCATAACAAAGACAGACACACAGCCACAATTAAACAGTAATTTTAAAGTAGTGAAATTATTATGTCATGTTAAATAATTTTCATCACATTACATCAAAGTTGTTCTTTATTGTTATTGTTGCCTGTTTATGTTGACCCTATACATAATACTATTCTCACACATAGTTCATTATATTTAATGTGCTTTAATGTTTTTTATCCAAGGGGACAGAAAAAAGACGCCTACATAACTCGAGTGTCATTGAGTTTGTCACAAAAATTTGGCAGACTGGATTAAACAATTCAAAGATGTTTTAATGAGAAGATTTGGTGGAAAGTCACAGATGGCTCAAAAACACCAAAGGTTAACAATCTTGAAAAAAACCTGGGCATCTGAGGCTATCTTTTCTAAAGCAGTTGCAAATGGACTCCCCATTCCAAACATCTACTACCTAAGGCATGTAATAATTTCTTACATTTCCCAAAGTATTCTAAACCTAGTTTAAAATTAGATTACCAAGTTTTATTCACATTAGATGTTAGTTTGGTTTGTTAGAAGCAGGATCCATTTTGACCAGACAAAATGTATTGGTCCTGAATGCAACCTATTATAAACCCTTAAAAGGAAGCCTTCGCCACTTCTACTACTCTATAAATAACAATAAATACCTTTAAAAAGCATCAAAAAACATCCTAAAAGTTGTTCTAGCAAACTAAACTTGAACAATTCGATTCCATTCATTTAAATTTTTTCAGGAGAAATTAAAGTAATAATCAAGCTTGCTCTGACCAATCGAACAAATTTATTTGTTGTCTCATGAAAAGTTTAGTTCTCTTTTTAATCATTTAGTGTAAGTTTTGTAGGAGAGAGAAAGTCAGTGGTTATCATATCCTTGATAATCTTACTTTATAAAAAGTATTGCTTTAGTATCACCTGTCTATGTTGACCCCTAGATGCCATTTACACATTTTGTAAGTTGGAAAATTTGTGTCATTTTTACTAAAATAAAAATTGCCAGGCATCAGTTTTAGTTACCTGACAATATTTTAATATAGTAAAAGTGACCTATTGCCCAAGGTGTATATGGTTCCTAGATGGTGCAAAATACTGCAACAATGCAATATCATTGTGTAGGATGTAATCAATGTTGTAAAATGTTACAAACTTAAAATGTATTACTTAACTATGTAGGACTTCTGGGACAACATCAAACAAGTGACTACAAAGAAGGTGACAGATTCTAACAAAAGTAGTATGGGGAGTCAAAAGCTAATACCACTGGATGAGATTGTTTTTGACATTAGACTCAAATAGTTCTATAGAATATAGTACAACTATTCTAGAATTAAATTCTGAGTTTTTATATTCAAATTCAGTGTGTTCTACTGCAATATTAAGAAATCTAGATAAAAGTATTTGTAATTGGCAAAGCAGTTTCTTTCATTATTAGTGACACTAACCTTAATAGTCTCTATTTTTGCAAATAATATTTAATGATTAACTTGGTATTTGATATTTGTGGAGAAATTCATATGAAAATAGAGTTTGGTCTGAAAAAAGTAAGAATTTTATTCGTGCCCAACTTCATATTTTTAATTTCTTACCCAATGTTGATTATCTGTTGTCGAGGTAGACAGTGAAAAATGAAATGTGGAACTTATTATTCTAATTTTGTCAATAAGAAATGTTAGAGATTGAGTTTAATTTTTGTTTTTGTTTTCAAAACAAGAAACTGTTAAAAAAAAAAAAAAAAAAAAAAGCTAGCTCAAATTATTGGATTTACGATTTCCGCTACACAAAGATCGCGTAAATTTTTATCGGGTTTTTACGCTTAAATTTGCAGAAATTACGAAAAAATATATTTATAGTAGCAATCCGCTCATTTCAGCGGGTTTCAGATGAAATGGTCGTGAATTCCGATCGGAATGAGTTTTATAGTAGTGACCCCAGGTAGAAAGTACAAGGACTGGAAAGATTTAAGTAATAGAAGCAAAAGGCCTGGTGAATAAAAATGAGCAACTGCTTTTACTCAGTAATTGGTCAGCTTTACGTGAATAAAAACTTCAGCAATTTTCTTCATATTTTTATTCGCGTAAAGGTAAGCAATTTACTCAG
Organism: Hydra viridissima; assembly: GCF_058129835.1. Taxonomy (NCBI): domain Eukaryota; kingdom Metazoa; phylum Cnidaria; class Hydrozoa; order Anthoathecata; family Hydridae; genus Hydra; species Hydra viridissima. Next base: position 5,877,551 of record NW_028324303.1, read on the forward strand.
TAATTGCTCAATTTTACGTGAATAAAAACTTAAGAAAAGTTGGTGAAGTTTTTATTCAAGTAAAGCTGATTAATTACTGAGTAAAAGTAATTGCTCATTTTTATTCACCCGGTCTAAAAGATCTAAAGTAGTAATAAATCAATTGAATTCAAAGCAATTAAAAAAGTAATTTGCTCACTTAAACATTATCTTGTTTAAGTTTATCAAATTGGTTGAACATCTTGCTGAAGCATTGCTATCAGCTTCAATAAGAAAAGCCTCTGGAGATCCTACCAAGAAAGATTATGTTTTTACCATAAAAAAAGCTATAAATCCTGGTAAATTTAAAAGCACGGAGGTAGTTTTCCTATAAAAATGAAGATTGAAGATGCCTTAAGCTTTAAGTTCAGTGTGAGCTTTCCAATAACAGTATCAAATTATCAGAAATTCATCCATAATATAGAATGCAGATATTTATCCTTCACTTCATGAAATTAAGAAAGAAAGACACAAATGTTATCCTGAGGGTGTAGTTCTGACAGAAATATCTGCTTCAACTCCTCTATAGAGTATGTTTAACCATACTCTGACAAGGATACTAACTTTACTGAATACCAAAACTCTATGTAGGTACGTGTGAAAAATTTTTAAACTATTTAAATATTTAATTATTATACATCATTGTAAAGAGCTTTAAATCAGTATTACGATGGTGAAAATTTCATAAAAAACTAATGATTCTACTAAAAGTTATGCCCATTTAAGTGACAAAAATTCATTATTAGGAATGCTTAAGAAAACTGCAACCAACTTAAAAAATTAGCGTTCGGCTTACGGTGTTTTTATAATAGAACATCATTGTTTAGTTTTTAGCGCATTACTTTGCCTCGGTTATATTTTTATTCAACTAATAACAGAATATGGTTTTTTTTGTGTGTGTTTATGTGTAAATCATCTTTTCAATACTTTAAAAAAATCACCAATATTTTAAATAAAGTTTCATTTTTCTAAAAAAACAATTTTTTAATGAATAAAAAAGTCAAATATACAAAATGCTCATAATCGTGAATCCCCCCCCTCCCCAACCTCTACAACAGATGAATATTTGGTACCTTTACTGCGTGCAGAAATAGAATATGAGCGTGTCATTATTTTTTAATGAAATTTGGCAGGTACATATAAAATGGATATATAAAATTGATTCAAAAGTTAGAAAAAAAAACCATCATCCCTTCAATGTCAATTCACTTCCAGAACAGGAATGAAGTTTTCAATAGCAATGAAACCACTAAAAACGTTAGTAACTGCAAAAAAAAAACAAGTTACAATAAACTTACAACACTCTACTTTAAAAATATTATCTAAGTTAATATAAAATTATAACAAAAAGACCAGAAAAATCCATCCTTACGAAAACTACCTCGAGCACGCGGTAAAAAAATGGTCACAGATTTTATCTTTAAAATCGGTGCCGTGAATCGCAGATTCGCACGTACCTACTCCATGAGAATATTTGCTGAGAGGGGAGGGGGGGGGGGGGAAGTTTGAAGGTGCACTTTAAAGGGGATTTTGATGGTGTCTCCAAAATGTTTATAAACAAAAATATACTGATACAAATATTGGCGAGGCCCAAGTTAACGAGCAAAGTCCTTTTCAGACAGCTATTGTTCCACTTAAGTTAACCATCATAAAGGAAACAGTATGGTTGAATAAGAAGCCCTCTAGTACACATTATTGTAGACCTCTTTATTTTCAATATCAAAAAGAAACGAAAGAATTTCTCAGAAATGAAGAAGAACATCTTAAAGCTGAAATGAATTGACTGGTCGAGTTTGAGGTAAATTTAGAAGTAGCAGAAGGGAACCCCTGAAAATATTAGTTTTATTAATCTTATTAGTTTCAAAAACCACAAATCTGAAAATGGAAAACCACTTCCCCCTGATGTTTCGGTTTTTTTTAATGACGTAATAACAAAATAAGACTGTTTTTGCTAATAATACTTTTTTCTCTTTTTTTGTTTTGGTCACGGAATAGTAAGATAAGATAATACGGTATTTTGGTTTTTAAATCCAAATCTTTTATTTTAATTAGTATATGTGCGCGTTTTGATTTGAGAGACCCAAATTTTTTCGTTTATATCTATTTTCGTGCGCGTAAAAGACACTAACAACCATACGCGTGTGTAGTACGCGCCTTAGATATGCATAAAGTTTATTTTAAAAATATGTGGTATATATTATATACGTGGTATTATATGGTATTTGAGATCGAGGAATCCAAGTTTTTAATTATTTAAATCATTATTTGGGCGCGTAAATGGCCTTGAAACAAGTACACGCGCGTAATACGCGTTAAGGTACGCGTAAAATTTATTTCTAATAACAAATTTAGATTTTCTGACCCAAAAAAGTATAGCATTGATGTATTACATGTAAGGGTCTGCGTCTCGGATTCGTTTTCTCGAAATGAACCGGGAAAAGCGTAACGAGACTTAGCAATACTAAACTATTTTAAGATTTTTTCCAGGCGAAAAATCTCCTCAAGTTCTCAACCGCTCCATTAAGAAAAGACGACTTTCCATCCCAGATTGTCTTATAAAGCGCAAGTCAAGCCAGGCAAGACTGAAAATGTACTTTTTTACATAAGTTAAGTTAATTGTGTTCAACAGTTAAAGTGATATGCCTGATCTCGCCATTATGCACGTTTATAATCAGTGCAAAGAAAAGTTAGTTATTTTAGTGTTTGTATTTGACATAAATTACCATACTGTGATAATACTAGACATAGCAGTTTGCTGTGTTTTTTGTTACTTTTTTAAGGTTGTTGCCGATCTACCTGCATCAGGAACTGTTTCAGTTGTCGTAACTAATGACAATGCTGCCAATGTCAAAGCTGCAATTCCAAAGTGCACCTTTATTGATGAGTCTTTGCTTTGTGTGGACCATACCTTGAATTTTGCCATCAAGTACACTGTTGATGCCATCACAACATTAGATCATGCAATCACTTGTGCTCAAAGGCTAGCAGAAAAGATGCACAAGAGTCATTTGGGGAATGAAAGAATCAAGGCCGAAATTGCAGCTATGAACAGGGACATTCATCTTGCCATGGAAACTGATTTAAAGGAACATGTTACATAGTTGGTCTACAAATAGTTCATCACTGCCAACAACACTCGCTGGAATTCTACATAAATGTGTGTGCAGAGTGTCTTTCACATGAAAAAACCTCTTTTGGCAATAAAAGCAAGGCCAGGCATTGACCCAGTAGATGTTGCATTTCTTGTGCCCTCTGAATTGGAGTTTAAAATCTTTGAGGAACTGTTGCATACTCTCAAACTGTTGGCAAAGACATCTGAGAGACTAAGTGCAGATAAAAAGCCAACTCTACACATCGTTGTTGGTGGTCTCCAAAATTTGCAGCACCACATCAACAGGGTTTAATTGGTAAAGGATGATTTGTCAGACACAAGCAAATCTTTTTTAAGAACTTTTTCAGCCATGATTGATAAAAGGTTTCCCAATGCTGGCGCTCATACCATGTTTCTTGGTGTTGGTCATCTCCTTAATTCTTATTACAAGGGTGTGGCATCCAAAAAATTTGGAACCTATGATAAAACCTACAAGTACTTGATTGAAAACCACACCAATCATCATGAATGGCTCAACAAAATCATGGACCAACCAACGGCCACTGCAAACTTGGAGGAAGAAACAGATTCGTTGGCTCAAGACGTCATTGAATTTCATTCTCAACACACAGCAATATCGGACAAGTCCGACATTTCTAAGGAATGGGATGTCTACAAGAATATGCATCCCTAGCCAAGGAAAGAGGCCCAGGAAAATGTTCTTGGGTTTTGGAAAAAACATGAAATGACTTTACCTCTTTTGGCTGAAGCAGCACGGCGTTACTTGGCAATTCCAGCATCTTCGGCCACTTCCGAGAAGGCCTTCTCTGCAGCAGGAAACATAGCCACACACAAAAGGACCAAGCTTCAACCGCAAAATGTTGAAAGGTTGCTATATATCCAACAGAACTATGACTTTGTTCAAATCAAGTCCTGGAAACTGACCTCAGAAGATGACAAAGATCCTGGTAGGCCATTCACAAAAATTCTAAAGAGAGATCTTAACTTTATCTTTGCCTTTAGTAAAATCTTAAGCTTTGCCACTTCCATTTATTGTTTCTGTTTTTTGTTTTAACTTTAAACTTTTAAATTCTTTTCAAACTGAAATTTTACTCAGTTTAAAAAAATTTTGTAAACTTCCTTCCAGATTTTTTGTCTCAAGAGAGTGATCAAGCCAATTTTGTTGAATCTGATGATGTGGTTGAGATTCAGCTTAATCCAAGACTGCCAAGTCAGCCGATGTATCGAGCAAGTATGACTTCCTCTAGAATCTCTACTGCTACAACATCTCATATACCAGGTATTACACCACTGATCACCAGTTCAAGGGGTTCTGCTCCAGCTCCTTTTGCTGGATCATCCAAAGCTCCAACTGATGCACCTTCAACTAGTGACACAAGTAAATGAATTGTTTGACAAAGTTTGTATTTAAAAACTTTTATTTATTGCCAATAAAATTTAGTTAATGTGCATTACAGTACAACAATCATAAATAAAATAAATGAAACACATGCAAATTTTCACTCTAATTTTTTTTTGTCTTGTTAAGTATTGGTAAATAGTTTAATTACGATAAAGTAACCAAAACAATTGTAATGGCCGAGCCCCCCAGCAGAATACTAAATTTCACATTAAGGATTAACTAGTATGTCTCGTTATGTCCCGTTAAAAAGATGTAAATTCTAGGAAATTGTGAAGCTCCTATTTTGTCCGGGACGTCTCGCCTCGTCTCGGTATCGTCCCGGATTTCGACTGAAAATTGAAAATTGTCTCGATTTTTATCGCTAATCGGGACAAAGCTTTTAGGATCGTCTCGTCTCGATTAAAAAAAATAACGAGACGCAGACCCTTAATGACATGTTTATCTTTGAAGGTTATATAACTTTTGCTGTTTTTTTACCTTTCTGACTCATTGTGTGACGATTTAATGATGCAAAGCCTCTTAAAATTCACCAATCAGAATACGCCTCTAGCGTTAAAAATAAGAACTATGTTTTGCAAATTAGATGTTTTAGAATTTTTTAATATCTGCTGACTGATTTTGCAAACTTGATAGTAGCTACTGTAAGTAAACCAAAGATATACGCAATAACTTCATCATTTCTCGTTTGGGACGCGTTTTATTTAACAGGAGATGAATCGAAATAATTTTATCACAGTGAAGTTTTCTTAACTTTCTTAGATTTTCTTTTTGCCATTTAAATTATTTTTAAAATTCTATTTTACTTATAATAAAGAGTTATCAGACATAGAAACATCCGATTAAATTTTTGATTTTTTTAAGTATGAGAAATATTAAATTAAATGATAAACTAATTAAAGACTTCAAAGCATGTGTAACTGATTTGAATAAGTAACTGCTCATGTCATTTTTTAAAACGACCATTTTTTTATCATGCAACTTAAATTCAACAAACTGAATAAAGCAAAACAAAAAAATTTTTCTTTTCTTTTTTCAAAGCGAAAGTAAAATTAAGGCTTAACACATGAAAACTTCTGTTAAAACATCTGATTTAGCATCTTTAAGATTCTTATTAAAGAGAGTTAAATAACAGAATGGAATTGAGATATCTATCAGTTAAATAACTCTGTTTGATATTATAATTTGTCGGTCTCCATAGTTTTGAAAGACAATTGCATATTTTGTACTCACTGCACTACTACAATATGCGGATTCTGGCTCATTGATACTTTTCCATACTTAAGGAATTCAAGATGGTGTTGTGTTTTTAAAATGTAAAAATGTTATTAGATTTCCATCTCATTGTTAATATCATGCCGGAACCTGCAAAGAAGTATAAAACTGTATCTTTTTCGTAATTTATTCTAGACCAAAGAGTTGATCATAGTCCATAAATGTAAAGCACGGTTTTAGTTTGTAGTGTCCAATGGCTAGGGTATGAATACCGTCTTGTAAGATGTGTCTTTTGTCGTCGTTAGCGCTGAGAGCGACTTTGTTGATTTCTTCGGTGTAAATGTTATGTTCATGTGATCGGAAGACGTTCATGGTTGCAAGCTTTTCCATCTTATTCATTAAGCAGTCTTTATAATCTTGATGAGTGATGTGTTTATCAACAACTTTCTTTTTAACCCCTTTGCATCTTTTCTCTTCTTTTTCATTAAAGAGCTTATAGGAGTATAGCTTAGGACGAAGTCCAACAAACTCTTTAATTTGTTTACCAGCAGCTTCATCCTTGAACTTGCCTATAACCTTTTTATTTTTAAACCCAATATCAAATCCAAAGTTTTGAACGGCAGGATGGTCTTTCGCGAATTCGCTCGTGTCAAATTTAGCTTCAATATCGTTGGCAATGTCTTGATAAAAATCATCCGTTTCGATTTCGTAAAAGAGTGAGTCAGTATCGGTCATGAGTAATTTCGCGCAATCTCCGTATTTAGGTTTGATATAGTCGTAATGATGTTCAAACATGAGAATTTTGCTTATGTCTAGAACACACAATCCTAAGTAAACAGGCTTGTTGTAAAAGAGTTTTGTTCTTTTCATGTGAACCGCAGCAAGGTTTTCATCAAAAATGGTACTTCTATCATAATTAGGTTTTCTTGACAATTTTAGAACTTCTTTTCTTGTGGTGACAAGTTTAATATCAACATGTTTTAGAATATTCTCCATGGTTTTTCCAAAGACAGAGTTGTTCATAAGCTTGAAGAATTCTTTTTCAAACTCGTTTTTAGCTTTTGCTCTTAATGCGGTGTTGAGATCGATGTATTGTTTCATAAAAGGTTCTTCTTCAAAGGTGATACCACGATGAATTTTGGTAACGATCAATCCAAGTCGTTCATATAGTTTTAGGCTTTCATTGTGAATAGTATATTTTTCCTTGTTGTTTAAATTAGGAACGAGCTTTTCTACTTTTCCAATAGTCATTCTTTCAGGAGCCAAAGGATAGTCGTTGTGTAAATCGTGAAGCTCTTCAGGATAGGTTAAATCGACTTCGAGAATACAAGGCATGGATTTCCAATTTAAAAGTTCATCCTCAGCCATCCATCTGAATCCTCTAACAGGAAGAGGCTTACACATAGCCCATCCATATAAATTATTAGCGTCTAAGTACTGAATGAATTTCGAAGGTTGTGAAGGATCATAATCACTCATGTATTTGTTATTGGCAGTTCCATATCGGTTTGAGATCGTGCAAATTCCACCGCGTATCCCTCTTTGAACCATGAGAAGCATATCAATATCAGACAGAAGCTCTAACTGAATTCCAGTTAGTTTCAACATGGCATCCCAAGCCAAACCAGGAGAGGTGTAATACCAAGCAGGGTCAAGCTTGTAATAGTTACGACACACGTCTCTGAAATTTTCAAAGATATCGGCAAGTATCAAGACGTCAGACATGTTGTACAGCTCGTGATAGTTTTTAAATGTTTTACATCCAAATATATTCCAAACGTTTCGAGCATGTGCATAGTCTTCACAGCTTATTCCCTCATCATTCAGTTTGGAATGGAATGCTTCAATAGGAGGCAATTGCGTTTCAGAGAACTTTTCAATCGAGTCCACCCAATCATAAGGGTAAATACCTTTTTTTCTTAATAAATCAAACTGCTCTCCAGAGTAATATTGAGCAACGTTTTTGCATTGATCGTTGTTTAGATTTTTAGCCAAACTGTCTAAACTACCAGCCATGAATCTGAAGCTATCAATAAACCTCATCTCTTTCCATATTTCCTTTAGTTTACCCTTCTTATCAGTAAATTCTCTCACTTTGATGCTTTTTGTGAAGCTGATATATTTTTCTTCATTGTTGGGTATGCAATTGAGTTTTCCACCTAATTTCTTGATGAACAAATGGCTGTCATAGCCAGACAAATTATGTAAAATGATAGGTATGAATTTTGGAAGTTTATAATCCAAGTTGCATTTGTTATGAGCAGCTCCTCGATACTTTCCAGTCAAATGACAGTGGTCTAAGACTTTATCACCGTTAAGGTCTTTTTCGCAAATATGACATAGAGTTGCAACCTTAAAATTCTTTTCATCCTCATCAGTCATGACTTTCTTTTTTATTAAATCAATCTTGTCGAAAATCTTTATAAGATCTGATTCAAGCATGGTTATAAACTTTTGAGCTACGTCATCGTCATCGCTTTCAGCTGTGTACATGACTGGTTTTCCTTTGTAAAGGCTATCATCAAAGCATTTGATGTAATAGCAGAAGGAGCTTGGAACGTGCTTTTGGTATTTTTTAGTATGAGACTCACCATGTTGCTTAATGTCATCGAAGGGTTGGATAAAACTTTCAAAGTCTGCATATACAACGTATGGAACTTTCATACCCTTTTGATAGTTTTTAAACTGAACGGTCGTCCCTTCTTTAGGAAGTTCAATTCTTACTGAGGTGTTATCATAACAATAAGGTTGATGATGTTGAAGCTTTTCTTCCTGGTCATAGCCTTGCAAGCAATTTCTGCAATAATGTTGCTTTCTTTTACCTTTTGATGTTTGTGTAGATAATAACCGACTCAAACTTTTAATCACACAATAATGGTCAGTGTCTTCGTTTGAAATAAACAACAAATCAACACAGTTATTTCGATCAGCAAATTCAGATACTCGCAAAGGGTAAGGTTTTTTATTTTCATACCCAAAGACGTTAATGCTAATAGTTGGATTATTCTTTTCAAACTTGTTGATTTTATTAAGCTTGACGGGAAATTTTATTCCATCCCAATTCAGCTCTTCTGATTTTTTAATCAAGTCTTCATCGATTCTTTCGTTGTTTTTATTTTTCAGATTCAACGCTCGAGCGACTGACCATTTAAAGCATTGATCGTCCTCGTTTTCCATGTTGATGATCGCCTTTTTGTCTTTCAGCTCTTTAGACAGTTCAATATAGGAGGAACCGCTAAGAGGTTCATAATCAGTAAAGTTAATATCCATCCTTAAAATCTTAGATATAGTGCAATTAGATCCTAAAGCATTGTATTTAACACTACTTTCCAAGACTTTCTCTTCCATTTCGCTCATTAACTCTCTTACATTTGTAGCTGCTAGAATAATCTCTGATCTTGATGAAAAGCTTGCTTCCCGAGTCACTTCTTCACCAGTCATGATGCTTACAGATTTCATTTTACACGTTAAAATAATTCTTACTCTGGTGTTTCTTTCCCCTTCCATGGTTTGAATGCTAGACTCTCTTACCAAATTAAAAAAGGATGCAATGTCTTGGTATCGAGAAGAAGGTGTGTAAGAAAATTGTCTCACAGAACTCTCCGCTGAATGTTCAGTCATTTTAAACTTTACTATAATTGGCTTTGGCACAGGCTGTTTATACTCTGTTCTTAATACAAGTGATTTGATAGACTTTATTTTTTTATCGATTTGTTCTACTGATTTGCTTACCTGATTCTTGACTACTTCAGGAACGTAGGGTTCTACCCATTCTTTAATATCATTAAACTTAGTTTTAACATAGGATGCCACACTTTTTGTAGCTGCCGTCAGACTTGAAAATAAAGGTCTTGGTGCTGGAACCGGTCTAGGTGTAATAACGTTTGTTGAATCTATAACCGGTGTGTTAAGAATAGAGGGTTCATCTCCAGTCACCCGATTTTGCAAGAGAGTAGAAGGTTCGAATGAAATCAAGTCGTCAGACCTTGGTCTTGGGACAGGCACAGGTCTAGGTGCTGGAACCGGTCTTGGGACAGGCACAGGCCTTTCAGAACCAATAGCAAGCCTTACTTTTGTCGGTTTTATTGAAACTTTTACCGGCTTTACAGAAACTTTTACAGTTGGTCGAACAAACCTCACCACGGTAGGTCTTACATTAACAGACAACGGTCTTGCCTCAGTCGTTCGTCTACGAAAAGCAGCAGGAGCAGAGACAACTCTAGGAGGCTGTAAAACCATTATAAGTTCTCCCTTTCTCATTTTAGAGTACCCTTTTATTTTTTGCCCTTTAGCAATTTCTTTTAATTCTTTCACCGTTTTGTTTTCCATTTTTATTACGGAAAGATTTTTCTTTATGTCACTTTCAATTTTTCGCTCTTTGGCGGTAGTTTTTGCTTTTTGCTTTTTAGCATCAGTTTTATCACCCATTTTATTAAGGGAAATAAAATTTTTTTCGATGCATTCAATTTTTCGCTCTTTAGCAATTAATTTTTTTGAAGAATGGAGACTCATTTTATCTCTGCCGTGATTTTCTTTAAGTCAATTCAATTTTTTTTAAATCTTGGCACACTTTCAGCATATTTTCTTCTTCGAAAAGTTTTTACCGTTTTTTAATTCTTTTCGCGGGAGAATTAAAAACTTATGAAACAAAATAATTGGCAAAAATTTCGCTTATTGAGTCGTATACATGTGCTTGACCCATTTCATCAAATCTAATCGTATACTTTCTTCCCCACTCGTCATGTGCAGTAAATTCGCATCCAGTCGCATGAATTTCTTTTTCTTCATCAAACAGATGCGCACGACCTATGGTATCAAATTCAATCACATACTTCCTCTCCATCTTTTTATTTATGCCAAGAATTTTATTTAAGTCAATTTTTTAACATGTTAAAAGTTAAAAAATCAATTTTGCTGCTTTTTACGTTTTTCAAGCTTTTCAGAATTTAAAAATTCAATCTTGATTCCATTATCAACCTTTCCATCTCGACGCTCTAAATATCTCCATCCACGTCCAGTTCCTGCCATCGCTTTGTAAAGAGACTTGTATTCAGTCACCTCACCCGTTTCTATGTCGGTTATTCTCACAGTGATGGGCTTTTTCTTAACTAAACTAAGCCATTCCCATTTTGGATCAACAGGTTTTTTTTCTTTTGGAGGAAGCTTTACTTTTTTTTCTTTTGCTCTTTCTAATATCTCATCTTTACTGATCAAATTATTTTCAACCGCAAGCATCATCAACGTTATTAAATCATCTGCTGTTTTACTAACGCCGTTTTCATTCAACAAATTTTTCAAATACGATGTTGTATATCTCATTTTATTATACCAAGATTTTTTTTTAAGTCAATTCAATTTTTTCCCGAAAAGATATCTTAATAAACAGCAGTCATGTTGGTTCCGTCTGAAACAAATTTAAGCAGTTTGTCAGAGATCACCACTGCAAAAACAACGGTATTTGCAATAGTTGAAGTTCGAAATTTAAGGTTTACCACTAATTCAGCTGTTTCCGACGTCATTCTTTCTTTTTGCTTGCTGATATCTACAAAGAACAACGGATATAATTTTATATATTCAAGCAAGCTTAACCCAGATTGACAAACAAGTTCATTTGTACCATAATATTTTTCATCAAAAGAGAACGCATCTGAATAAGCCATAACCACTCTCTTTTCTCCAAAATTCAAGTCGTAATTGTAATTTGGATACTTTATTCCATTAACAGTAACGTAAAAATTGCTAACATCACAATGGTCGAATAGTGATGGATTAACTGTTTGACTGGAATTTCTGTTTGTCTGAAGTCCGAACAGGATAAATCTTGGAATGCTTTTGTCAGTGACTCTTCCAAGCGACCAGGTAAATTCTGTCTGACCAGCTGGAATAAGTTGCCTTTCACATTTGTTTGATTTATAAGCCACTTGAATGGGAATTTTTTGAGCCATTAAATTCATGAAATCAGTCTTTTTCGAAATATCCAATTCAACGCGAGGCATATAAAGTCTGAATTTTTTAAGGTTGATCATTCCTGCACTAACGCTCTCCGCTCTATAAATCGCATCATCACATTCTTTCTTTGTAAAGGTGATGGTATGCCTAAACCCATAAACAACTTTGTCATAGGTTTCGCAAAATCCAAAAATGTGCTTCAACGGAATTTTAAACGAAAAAGCGCCAACGGATGTAGTGTCTGCAAACAAATGGTCTCGTCTAACTTTAAATCCTTCATTTTCAACAAGATTTGACGTATCCATATACCACATCTGTTTTAATCCATCAGCAAACTGAAATCCATAAGGATATTTCATCAATCCAAGTATGGTGGTGGCTGGACCTGGATACATCACTCTTTCCACTTGCTCTCCCGACAAGTCATAAGTCACATCATTAAACAAATACATCAAAGCGTTGTTCACCAGTGCAATGTTGTCTTTAGCATCGTAAAAGGTTCCATCGCTCTTTTTCAACACTCCTTCAATAAGAATGTAAGCCTCTGATGGTACTGTTTGAATCGATTGACAGTCAATCTCAAAAGTAATCGTGCCTGAAGAATTTAAATCGAGATTGGTTGGAAGATACTCAAAAAAATCAACTTTTTCAATACCAATATCATACTCTGGGTTCTCAGTAACTCTTAATCGCTCAGTACTTATCATTTTTTATATAATAAAAAAATTATTTAATTCATTTAAATGTCTCTCATCGCAAGACATTGCAATTTTATAACAAGCCATCGCAACAGAAATCTTCATACTACTTTCATGCCCTGTCCCATTTTCACCAGGTCTTGAATTCGAATCGCGTTCTTTTTAGACATTTTATTACTTTGAATAGATGAACCAGTCTTTAATTTCTCAATGGTCTTTTTACCTTTGTCAATAGCCACGTCTTTAGCAGCAGAGATGGCTGAAAGGGCTAACTCTGTCCCAGCAGATTTTGCAGCTGTAATCGCTTCTTGTCCAATTTTGCTTGTTGCAGCATTTTTAAGCAAATTCACTGTTGCTTTTGACACACTTGACGCAGCTGCTCTTTTTATGAAATTTTTAATCATGTCTACAATACCACCTCCACCAATAACGTTCTTTTTCACATATCTTCTTTTGTTCACAATGAGCATTTTTTTAAATAAAACAATTTTTTAAATAATTTTATCAATAGTCTTCATTAACGATTTATATTCCTCTTTATTAATCTCTCCTTGTCTCAACAGCTCATCGCAAATAGCAACAGCCACATTTCTCGACTCTTTATTCCCAGCATGCCAAGCAGCAATACTCAATTCAAGCTTTTCCACCAACGCATTAGGATCACCTGGAAGAATAATAACACCACGACCTTTTTTACCTTTTTCAATACGCATCATTTTTTCCCAAATAGGAGCAATAAGTTGCTGATACTTTGGTCTTCTTGATGATCTCGGTTTATGCGGTTGCGAATCAGATCTTATAGCATCACTATCCATTAAAATTTTTTCATAACTTTGCAAATCTTCATCGGTATAGCTCTTTGGTATTGTTAATTCAGTCATCAGTTCCCAAAGACCTTTTGTTCCATTATACTTTTCTTCACCGACAATGATATCATTTCCATCTATTTCAACCTCCATTTTTCCAATGTACATTTTATCTTCAACTTTGTTCACTTCGAAAGGTCTTTTCTTTTTTTGATCGACTGACAGGCTTTTGATCATCTTTTCATTGCTCTCGATGATGGGTTTAAATAGCTTGCTCACATCAGCTTGAAAATTCGTATCTGAAATGTTGTCATTCACGCTGTTCTGATAAATCCTCTTTCGTCTGTCATTAATTTCTTTCACAATTTCATCCCTTTTATTCAGGTCTTGTATTTTAAAGAAAAACATCTTTTTAAAATACGTTGAAAAAAATACATAAATTGGTTTTTACGACTACGTTGATCCTTTCTTAAAATACGTGGAAAAATACATAAATTGGTTTTTACGACTACGTTGATCCTTTCTTAAACAAATTGTTAAACGTTTGAATCGCGTCTTCTCGTCCTTTTTGGATCAAGTTTTCTTTAGTAACTTCATCTATTCCCTTTTTGGTTTTGGTTCGTATTTCCTCCATCAAGGTTTTAAATTTTTGAAGCTCATCAAGAATCAATTGAAACTCTGAATCGTTTATTTTTCCATCCATCAACGCTTTGGAAATGTGCTCGCTAATCGTATTCAATTTCGACTCTGCCAACACTTTGATCTTTTCATGCTTCTCCGCTTTTAATGCTAGTTTTTTGTTGACTTGTCCTCCCACAATGGATAAAAACCCCATTCCAATAGCCACACCTTCACACGCAATTGCAACAGGGGCAGCAGCGATGGTTGATAAAAGACCAATTCCAGTCACACCCAAAGCAATGCATAAGGTTTGCATTGTATTATCTACATTAGAAATGATCCTAAACACGCAATGATACTTTTTGCTTAGATGAACTCTTTTTGCTTTTTCACTCTCTATCTCTTTTTGTATCTCGCTTATTTTCTGAAGCCGGTAACTATGTCCTTCATCTGCAGGAGCTGTTGGAAGAACTGGATAAAGTTTTTCATTCAATATTTCCATTTTTTTATCAATAAAAAAACTATTTTAAACCAATGTAGTTAATCTTGCAAAGTTTTTCTCCTTTTTTAACAATCACGTCCTGTTTGCTGTTACTATTCACGTCCATAATAACATCATCTACAGACTCTGAAATAATAACTTCGTTTTTTCTATAATTCAATTGATCAGTAATTTTATTCATTAATGTTATCACTGCAACACCTTTCTCCAAATTCAACCCAATGGATAAAGCTATCATTGTATGTGAGAGAGCAGCAAATTTAATGTCTTTCTGAGCAAAAATCTCATATTGTTCATTAACGTTGAAATAAGGTGGATGATCTAACGTTTTCGTAGACACAATAATGTTGTTCGGTCTTCTTTCCTCCAACTCTCTAACCCTCTCTTCCAAAATTTTTAATTGCAAATCCAAACTGTGAACTTCTGCTGAGGCAACATTTCTAAAAAACTTGTGAGGAGCATGCATTTTACATATTAAAATTAAATTTTTAGATCATTTTTGCAAACTTAACAATTCATTATTATCTACCCATGAATTAAAGGAGTCTGGATATCCTAACCATTTGACTAACGACTTGCTTTTGGTTTTGCGAATGATTTTTTCAATTCTGAATATGTCTTGATGTGTCTTTTGCATCTCCTGCTCGTAAAAGGTGCCTTGAATTTCTTCACCGTTAGCGTCAGAGATTTTATACGTGGGTGGATTCGTATACTGAACTTTTGACACTGTAAAAACCTCCTCTGTCCATCTCGGTGTATACCCCTTTTCAAAATGAGACTTCTTTTTTACAATCCGCACTTGATCACCCATTAAGAATTTTGGTTTTGCTGGTAATGTTTGATCCTTTCCATACAGATTCCACCATACCCTACCTTTATTCTTTTCATCGCTAGCTTCAACTGGTGTCATTTTGATAGAAGAGTGCTTTGTGTTGTTGTAATTTTTCACCATCTCATCTAATACGTCAATATATTTATTGGTATTGTTGGCTGAAAAATATTTAAACATTCTCTCTTTCATCGTTCTGTTCCATCGCTCGACAACAGAACTTTTTTCCTCGTTTTCAGTGGAGTATAATTGCACACCCAACGCTCTCACGTGCTTGTTGTAAAACTCTTTTCCTTTATCTACCCACAATTTGACACACTTTCTCTCCTCAAATATTTTGCTTAGAGCGATAGCTACATCAAGACCTGTTTTGCTTTTTAACGGAACGATCCATCCATACTTTGAAAACACGTCGATCACCATGAGTAAATATTTTACTCCGTTGTTGAATTTTGAAAACGATTTCATATCAACCAAATCAGCAGCCCATATTTCATCAATGTCGTTTACAATCACTTTTCTTTTTTTAAAATGATGAATCACCGGTTTATGAAGCTCCTCTGCAAGCTGATCCGTCCATTTCAAATCACTCACACCCAATATAAATTTAGCTTTAGCTTTGATGATGGGTTCAATGATTTTTCGCTCGCTTATTTCTCTCTGAGTAGGATTTTGTATAGAATCCATTTCTTCAAGCATCATTCGATCTGCTAAATTTCTGTTTTGCTTGTCGTTAAAATACTTGTAAGCTAAATCGTGGTGATATGCGGCATTGTCCACTCTATCCACCGGTTTGCTCCACTCTTGATACATATCCGTGGAAGTGAGCCTTTTATCTAAATTGGTTCCAGGCCCTGCAAAGTTCATACCTGGAACGTGCATTTCTCCTGGAAACTTTGCCCATGGAAGCTTTATTTTTTTCGAAAAATTGTTGATCGATTCCACCAAGTCTCCTCCTTTTGCAGCCGAAACAAACTTGCATTTGGTTATCCCACAAGAGTCGCAATTCCCTTTCAACATAGACCTATTGTTTTTTGTCATTTCCTTTTTCAAGTGAATGGTTTCAGTCTCTCTTCTACACTTAACGCAGTACATTTTAACATATATAAAAACTTTTTTAATATAAAAAATATGGAAGTGATGAAACTGTCGTGTAAAATTGGGAAAACCAAAAGAAACAACAGCAAGCTTTTACCGAGAAGCATTCGAGGAATCATCGTTGGAAAGTCTGGATATGGTAAAACAACGCTGCTCTTAAATTTACTTTTAAGACCTGGATGGCTAGACTACAATCATTTACAAGTGTTTGGAAAATCTCTTTTCCAACCCGAATACAAAATACTCAAAAGGTCTTTCGAAAATAAACTTCCTAAAAAGGATATTGTTGATTTGTTAACGGATGATGTATAAGATGAAATGGAAAAATTGAATTTAATCCATGAAGATGTTATTAACGATCTTTCAAAAAAATATTCTGACAATTATGATATGGAATGTCAATTTTTCGAAACAGCAGACGATGTTCCAGAACCAGAAGATCTTGATTCATCTAAAAACAATTTAATGATCTTTGATGATTTGCAATTGACCAATCAAAACAAATGTGAAAAATATTATATCCGAGGAAGAAATTCTAACGTCGACTGCTTTTATCTCGCTCAAAACTATTTCGAGATTCCAAGACATACCATCAGAGAAAATGCCAACTTTATTTGCCTCTTTAAACAAGACCAAAAAAGCGTTAATCACATTTATCAAGACCACGTTTCCTGCGATATGAAAATAGAAGATTTTAAAGCTTTTTGCAATCATTGCTGGAATGAACCTCACGGATTTGCTGTCATCGATCTCTCTTCTAAAAAGAACGAGGGAAAGTACAGAAGCGGATTTGACGATTTTTTATTTTTCTAAAACAATTTAAAAAATAATTCTTATTTTAAAAATGACAGGTATAATCATCGATGTAGATGGAAAATCAAGTGTTATCACCACTGATTTTTTGGATAAAATCGTTTTTGACGAAGGAAAAAGTTATGAAATGGCTTTTCTCGGTCTTGAGACTTACAACAGCATTCCAAATGTAAACAGTAAAAACAATTCTTTCAAATACAGCATGAACAATGGAGCTCATTGGGAGAACATTATCATTCCATCAGGAAGCTATGACATTAAAGACATCAATGAGTATTTGCAAAGGTCTATTTTAAGCACAATAAAATCAGCTCAACGTGGAAGTTATATTATTGCAAATAAAATTAATTACTCACCAAGCAACCTTCAAATTGGAATCAATCTTAATACTTTAAAATCAACCATTAAACTTGGCTTGAATTATTTGATTGACTTTAATGTGGAGAATAGCATCTCTTCAGTTTTAGGGTTTACTAAAAGAAAATTAAATTCCAATTCCGAATACGAGTCGGATCATATCGTTAGAATTTCAAGCATTAACACCATCAGAATCGTTAACAACGTTATCGGATCATCCTATATTAATGGAACCCAATTAAATTGCATTTACTCGTTTTATCCAAATGTTAGTCCAGGCTATAAAATCATCGAGAGACCAATGCATTTGATTTATCTTCCTGTTAAACTGTTTGAAATTTCAACAATGGTTACTCGCATCATTGATCAGAATGGAGATTTGGTTGATTTTCGTGGAGAGGATATTACAATACGATATCATATTCGAGAAGTGAAATAAATAATTTTTAATACATAAAAAATGAGCAATTATCAAAATATCAAAATTAATATCTCGCAGAGCCAATCTGATAAAATTAAAAAAGCCATTCAAGACAAAACCGATACTAGCATTAAGCTTTCTCATCAAGACTTGAACGGTAAACATGTTCTCGCTATCACTAATGTGCAATTGAACAAAATTAAAAAAGCGTATGAAACTGGTAAAGGAGTCACTCTTAAATTGAGTAAAAGACAATTATCATACAACTCAACCATTGAAGGAGGATTTATCGGAGCTCTTTTACCGTTATTAGGTATGATAGGCAGCACTCTTGCAACAAGAGTAGTTCCTGCTCTAGCCACCGGATTGTTAGCAGGTGTAGGTTCTTCTGCCGGCTCTGCTATGGTTGACAAAATTGCAGGAAGAGGTATCGTTTACTTGAAAAAGAATGGAAATGGAATGAAGATAAAAACTTTAGGTGGAGAAGGATTGTTTATCACCCCATGGACTAAAAATGTTCACGGTGATGGACTCTTCATTAAAACTGGAAAAGGTTATCAATCTGTTGGAGCTGGTTTATTACTCGGACCTAACTCACCCTTTAATAGTATACCCTTTTTAGGTGCTATTCTATGAAAATCGCTTGTTAAAAAATTCGGATAAACTTTTTAAGAAAATTAAAAAAATGATCGACTTTCAATGGATTGACGTAGAAGGAATTGTTTTACCTAATGAAGCTTT
Source organism: Hydra viridissima (assembly GCF_058129835.1). Taxonomy (NCBI): domain Eukaryota; kingdom Metazoa; phylum Cnidaria; class Hydrozoa; order Anthoathecata; family Hydridae; genus Hydra; species Hydra viridissima. The sequence goes on from NW_028324303.1 coordinate 5,896,130, forward strand.
AACTAACTTTCAATTGATAAAGGCTACTAAACAGTTAAAATTAAAAAACTTTCAAGGCGTGTTTGTCAGGGATGAGTTACCAAAAAAGCCAAGAAAAAAAGAATGTGGTATTGTGAATACAGGAGATTCAAGCACTGTTGGGTTTCATTGGGTGTGCTGGTATAAAGACAGAGATAAAAAATACAGCTTTGATTCTTACGCTCAGCCTCCTCTTGTCGAACTTGTCGATTATTTGAAAAGTCCGGTTTATTATAACAGCGAGAGAGTTCAGTTTGGTGATACGTCTTATTGTGGTCACTTGTGTCTTTACGTCTTGAAAAAATTACAGGAAGGGGATGACTTTCAAGAAGTTATCAATACCTTGTGGTGACTGCTTAATGAATAAGATGGAAAAGCTTGCAACCATGAACGTCTTCCGATCACATGAACATAACATTTACACCGAAGAAATCAACAAAGTCGCTCTCAGCGCTAACGACGACAAAAGACACATCTTACAAGACGGTATTCATACCCTAGCCATTGGACACTACAAACTAAAACCGTGCTTTACATTTATGGACTATGATCAACTCTTTGGTCTAGAATAAATTACGAAAAAGATACAGTTTTATACTTCTTTGCAGGTTCCGGCATGATATTAACAATGAGATGGAAATCTAATAACATTTTTACATTTTAAAAACACAACACCATCTTGAATTCCTTAAGTATGGAAAAGTATCAATGAGCCAGAATCCGCATATTGTAGTAGTCACTGCTTTCATTGAGTATGCTATTTAAAAGTTGACGCTCGTTTGTGTGTTCGGAGGAAGAAAGAGGAAAGGAGATTTCCATTAGTGAAAAACAAGACAATTCTTTATTTCTGTAATTCTTTTCATACAGTCATCTTAAATATTTACAACTTGTCTACCTTATATAACAACGTCAATTCGTATATCACAAAATGACATATAAACAATATGAACAAGATACTAGAAAATAAAAATTATGGATTTATTTAAATCATTTTCATTTAAATAGTTTCCAATCCACAAATCTAACAATATTGTATATAAAAATACAAGCTTTCACGAAACCTTTATTGGCTATATAAACGAAACAGAAATTTTAATAACAGACGGATAAAAAATTGTTTTGAGGGGGGGGGGGGGGGGGGGAAATTAACTGAAGGACAAAACAAAATACTACCTAGCTTTATATAGAAAAACAATAAATAACCTTTTAAATAATCTACCAAAAACCTGAACCTCAGGTGAGCCTAGAATAAAAGAATTCGAACTTTAAAAAGAAAACAAATAAAACGCTTCAAATCAAAAAGTTTGAAATTTATTCTTTTCTCAAATTACCGAAAGCAGTCGAGCATTTTATAAAATTACCGAGAGTTGTCGAGCATTTTATAAAATTATATACGTATACTGGCTTCTATATAACAACATTTTAACGGAAGTCCTTTTCAAAATTTGACAATTCCAAATGGTAATGTACCAAATATTACTAAACAATTTAGAAAAGATTTTATAACGATAATTTCTTAGTTAAATTTAAAATTTCAGACGTATAAATTAAACTCCCAGAGGGAAAAATAACAAGTATAAAAAAATACTTCGGTGTATTTTTAATCCAAGTGATCACTTCTTCTTAACCTTGAACTTGGATGTCATAAGGTAATTCATTCTTTTTACCTGACTGCAAAAACAAAAAAAAAAACAAAAAAAAAAAAAAAAAAAAAAAAAAAACCTCTAATATTATGATTAATAATGGGATGAAGTTTAACATGGAATGCATACTACACTTAAAATGCGATGTAAAATATTAAATGCTGTAAGTGTTTACTTCGCCCATTTTGTTCCGTGCAAATTCAATGCGAATACCACCATTTTCCGATGTTAACAAAACAGCTCTAAACAAAAAATTTTTTAAATATTTTTTAAAAACTTTACTCTTTTGAAACTCAAAGATTTAAACATCAGGAATTTTAACAAAATCTCACCCGTGAAAAATATTTTTGGCATGAAGAGCTCCTATCACATCACTGTATTCAACAAAACTGACAGGAGTGGTGCCTTTATTGCGTAACATTTTGAGACGACGAAAACTTGGAATTCTAAAAATGAATGAAAACTTTTTTGAAAGCTTTGCAATAATTTAAACTAAGGGTCTGCGTATCGCTTCATTTCCGTACCGTTATCATACCGATATGTTATAGGAAAAAAAAGTGTCTCGGAATGATTACGACGTAATATCGTTATAAAAATTTTAATCGGTATTGTAGTTAGTTTAAATCTCGGTATATACCGGAACTCTGGTCATTCTGGTGATTTTTTTTTCCCGGTATCATATCGGAATGAAAGCGATATGGAAATGAAACAAAACGCAGACCCTTAATTTAAACCAACAAAAAAAAATTCGGTGTTGAATAAATTTGTTACTATAAAAAAAATAGCTTTTAATCTTCAAGAACCAAAAAAAAAAAAATCAAAAAAATGTCATAATTTTAAAGATTCTAATAGAATAAAAGTATGACAAGCATCACTTAAAAAAAACTGTAATACCTTCCAAACATATTTTTGAGTTCATCTTCTGTTGTGTTATATCCTAGATTAGCAACAAACAGTGTTGTACAAAGCTGATGCTCCATACCTAACATTGGATTTCCTATTAATGATGGTGAGTGGTTTGGCATATTAACAGGTGATGAGAGCTAAATAAATAAATAAAGAAATATATATATATATATATATATATATATATATATATATATATATATATATATATATATATATAAAACACATAAGTTTAGCTTATTTAAACCGGTTGAAAAGTGCATGTGTGCAGTGCATATGCAGTGTGCTAATAACACATATGCACTTACATTGTGGGATAGGTTCAAAGATAAAGCATGAAACCGGTCCAAAGGTGAGATATAGGCCTTAAAAAACAATCATAAGTAATCCATCACTACTAAACAACCGCTTTAAAAAGCTTCATGTACTCATGTATATAGAGGTTGTTTTAAACAAGAGAACAGTTACAAATAAGTGAAGCAACATAATTTTTCTCATTCATCATGCTTTTTTGGGAGGGAGAAAGAGGGTTAAAGAATTTAAGTAACTTTCTTACACTAAAATACTTTTTTCTATGTTTTTATATTTTCATTTTTTAAAAGATCTGTTAAACACTATTATAATAAACTTTTGTTAATAAAACAATTTTAAATTTAACAAAAAATAATTATGTTAAAATACTATTAAAATTACCAGTAATGGAGAATGAACCAAAGGTAACTAAAATAAAATTTAAAAATCATAAAGAATAAATCAAATACAAAATTATATCAAAGTGATCAAAAAGGAGACGTTAATGAAGATATTATCAAAATTTTTAAATGCCTATTACAAAAAAAAAAATAGTAATAAATAAATAAATAAATAAGGAGTCTAAGGGAAAAATTAATACTAAACTTTATATGTAAAACTGTATGAGTAATTTTTAGTTAAGCTTAAAGTTCCAGTTTTAAAATCATTCTCATCAATGAAAATAATGACGTTAAAGAAATATGAGAGTTGATAGGTACCCTTTTATTCATAGTTTTTTCATTATTTAATAAATTGATTGCCACAAAACACCATAGCAAGTTTTTTATATTTTGTTTTTTTAAAAGAAAATGTCAGAATTTCACTACTTACAGTGGTGATGCCAGGGTGCAGATGTGGAAGTGCAGTAGTGTGATTACCATTAATATCAACAAAATTTGTGCTGGAGAAAAGTGATTAAAAAAAATGCAGCTGATGAGCAATAAAATGAAAAATTTTAGAACATTTTATAGCAAATTATTGTAGATATTTCACATTATATTTTAGTATAACCCAAAAAGCTATCTTGCATAACTCTTACTTTTGTGTCCATTGCATTTCTGGAGCAAAAATACCAGTTGTCAGTTCAACTAAAAAAAAATATCATTGTAAGTTTCAAATAAAAATACTCAAAAGAAAAGGAACCTTTGTTGTAATTTGGTGACTAATAAAATTATGAAATAGTAAAAAATGCCTACATCCTGGAAATCCTGGGCCAGGTATTATAGGTGATCCTGAGATGCTGGGTGGTCGAATTAGCACAGGTTTAGTTACTTTGGTATTTGCTTTAGCAAACTCTATTCGTATTGCAGTAGGTAATTCTGGATCAAAGCGGATACCCTAACAAATGCAAATAGTTATATACATGCACCATGCATGTAAACTCACAAAAAGTACCTTATATGTAATATATTAGCTACCTGAAGCTCAGCTTTGCAAGTTTCTGCCTGTTCTCTGTTTTCAAATGTGACAAAAGCAACAGGCTGTTTTTAAAAAGAGTAAGAGTTAAAAAGCTAATGAAAACTAAATAAAAGTAATAAAGTAAACTTAAGTATTAAGATAATGAAATTAATATCCCTACATACAGTACATACATACATACATACATACATACATACATACACATACATACATACATACATACATACATACATACATACATACATACATACATACATACATACATACATACATACATACATACATACATACATAAATACATACATACATACATACATACATACACATACATATATACATACATTATTGCCATAAACCTGAGAGACACAAGGAACATTTTTGACAATAAGTAGCATTTTTTCAAATTCAAAAATAAAAATATAATTTTTTTTTTTTTTTAATTTAACGTTGAACTTAAGTCAATACTTTTAGAGTGATTGTGTAATATGAACAAAAATTTTCAGTCCATTAAATATCAGAACTCACTAATATTCAGAATGACCATCAATCGCAATTGCCAGAGATTTAATCCAGTTAGATGTCAACTTTATAAAAAAGTTAGTAGAAACATCAGACCTCTTTGCAAAAAAAAAAAAAGAACCTTACAATAATGTCTGTTGTAAATATCTTAATGGCAATTGCATCATGCTACATACAAAGGTCAAAACCAAGTTATTTTGTATAAGGGACATTGATAAATGTTTAAAAGAATATAGTAGCATTAAAAAAAAAAAGAGTTATTTTACTGCTATAAATGTTTTGGACAATTACAATAGTCCCCTAAATTTATTTTTTTAAATGCTTGGATTTGTTTTTTATTTGTTTATTTTAAAGTTAAATAAAAAATGTTAAAAATTTTCTTCATAAACTTTTTTTAAAAAAAATTCTATTCATGAGTGATAAAGCTCAAGGGTAAAATTATCAAAAATCTCCCTAAAGTCACTATTATGTAGCAATGCTGTATATATGCATATGTAAAGGTATTAACCGTAAAATAAATATATAGTAAAAGGATATACTTACAGTAGCCTTTTTTCCCTAAAAAAGAAAAAAGCCCAAAGTCTAGCTATATATGTACATGTGTGTGTGTGTGTGTGTGTGTGTGTGTGTGTGTGTGTGTGTGTGTGTGTGTGTGTGTGTGTGTGTGTGTGTGTGTGTGTGTATTCTTATCATTAATGCTAATATAAGAACAATATCAGCAAAATAACTTAAATTAATTTGAAAACTTACTTCTTTTCCTGTTAATTTTAACAAGGAGCCTTGATAACCCTAAATTACACACAAAAAATACTATAACATTTGATACCAGTCAAAATTTTAACCACACCATTTCAATGAAGCTCTTGAGTAAAATTTGAACTTTGTAATATCAAAAAACTCTGCAAAAAAACTCTTATTGCTTAAACTTTAAATAAAGTACTAAGGAGGATCAAAAACTATTTCTATGCATTTTCTTTACTCATTGTCTTTATAGAGTCCTATAAAGTTTAGGACTTTCTAAAAGTAGATGGATTTTAAATTTATTCAGAAAAGAAATAATTTTGTAAAATTTTTGTCCTAACACTTAATCTAGTACAACTAATTGTTTACATAACAGAAGCAGTGGTGTTAGCAAAATATTTCTCCTGATGTTGGTTAAGCAAATTGTCAGTTAAACAAACATTCCTTTTATTTGTTTTTCTTTTTTTTTTTTTTTTTTTTTTAAGCTTCCATATCTTTAAAACTGAAAGGTTATGCTGTTTATTGAAACGATAAAACTTGGGGAAAAAAACTTGCAAAATAGAAAAAAATAGATAAAGTGTCAATACTAAGTCAAGAAGTTCAACAGTAATTGACAAATATTAGCACCAATTAAAAAAGTCTAAATAATAGTCAGTCTCTCTTCATATAGTAAAACATCTTTTCAAAAATTATCAAAAAGAAAAATGCAATTATTAGATATAATTATTAGATATAATTATTAGATATAGAGTGAATACTGTCACCTCAGAATGCAATTGAAATTTATGAAAGATATTCAAAGTTTACAATTTCTTCTTTATTTTCATACCTTTTTAAAAGGTTTAGTTACCACAGTGTTATTATTTTTTTGGGAGCACCAGTCAATTTGGCGGTAGCCATTTTTCTAACAAGTTATCTTTACAAGAGTCTTTTTTCTGGCAATAATTTTACATTGACAGTCATTTTATAGGCAGTTATTTCTGTGTTAACAAGCATTATACATACCCAATTGCCAACATGGATTTGGATATTTACACAGACGGGTCCCGTTGTCCAAACGTGATGTAATTAGAAATAGCATTGTTTACTTTCACTTTCGAAACAAATATGTACGAAGGACCAACATCTGCGGAACAAGGAAAAGTGGTAATACGCTTCTCGTAACAAAACGCAGCCTGTTATAAATTTCTTTTCTCTTTTTTTTTTTCGAAGACTCGAACTATCGCTTTTAGTTTTTCAAATGCTAAAATTTCAGCAATTAAATTGGTAAAATTAAAAAAACCTCTGAACCTTTAAAAGGGATTTTTATTGTCTTTTTCATCGATGGCATCATGTTCTTTAAAAAAAACTTATAAAGATTTAAATAAAATTTATAAAATCAATTGCCAGACAAAAACATGAGGATATTTTTAAAACTCTGAGAACTGAGGAGGAGGTAGTCAAAATTTTTTGGATTCACTTTTTGAATTATAAATATTTTTTCGATCACTTTTGACAATCGTGTTTGGAATTTCGATTTGACGATTGATTGTGATTCATTCGCACCAAATTAATAATTAAAGCTTTTCCAGTTTTATTTTTTCTAGTCAGTGTGTGAGAAAGCATGCTATTCATATAATTTTATCATTACACATATTATTGAGCGATTGATCAAGCATGACTCATTCAAACTCGCAAACTTAATTCTAAATCAAATTTAACAATCCTTCAAAAAAGAAATTTGTAACAAAATTTAGTATACAAAAATCCATTAAGTTTTCTTACTGTGTAGCTTCGAAACATAAGGTAGATTTCTCTAGGTTTTGTATCCATAGGCAATCCACTAACAAACAAAGTTCGAACCTGAAATAGAAAAACAACTCATTTAGAACGAAAAACGAATTTTTACCATAAAAGGTCATCATATAGTACAAAAACTTCATTTTTTAAAGATATGCATTAATTTCGACAGGAAACTTATAAGTAAACTAACAACCTAATAACACTGTGAAACATTTTCTCCGCAATTTTATCTTTTTTTTTTTGTTGAGTTCTTTTCCATCGGAGAAAGATACAGTTTTATGAAAGAACAATGAATTTTACTTTCATCAAATTTTAATACCCTTATTTTAATTGCTAATTTTTCATTATGCTTTTTGTTCTGCTTATTTTCTTTTATGTTTTATTCATCTCAGCTTGATGCCATTCTCGAATAATTCTATTTATTTCCAATCCGGATTGCTATACGCGAGAAAAAGAACTTCAAAAGCTATTTAAAAGTTTTTTTTTTTTTTTTTTTTGGTTAAAAGAAAGATGATAACAGGAAAGAGGAGATTCAGCAAAATCTTGAAAAAGTTTCATTTTAAATTGTTTTTAATCCTGGGGTATTATTCTTGCAAATAGCTCAGCCAAAATGGCATTCTCAGATGTCTATGAAAAGCTAAAATGCCATTACAACAAAATGAATTAAGAAATTCCTTTTAAGCGTAAATAAAACGAAACTTAAAATCGTTTCTTGTTCTGTATTACTCATCTTTCTATCAATTTAACTTTGAATCTCTAAATCTAATTTATTTAATCTATAAAGCATTGTTAATTTGGGAACGCTGATAAATTCGGCGACAAATCTCTTAGTATTATCAGCAATTCCATCAATTTTGGACTTTATTAATCAAACTAGTTGAAATATTTATGTTGAAATAAAATCTCATGCCTCGATTGCAGCCAGTAATTATTCTCCGCCGTATTAAAAATATTTAATTAATTCCCTCAACATTCCTGAAGCATCTGATCTGACGTTGCGTCGAGTTTTACTTGAATTATTTTGCTCTTCAAGAAAAGTATAAGTACATTTTCCAAGAAATCGAAGAATAATAACTAATCAAAAATATCTAGTCACTATTAGAAGAACAGAGTTCTTGCGTTTCTTAGTGTCAACTTTATTTCCTTTCTTTTTTTTAATAAAGCTCTTTTTAGGAAGAAAAAAAACTTTTTAGGAAAAAAAACTTTTTAGGAAAAAAAAAACTTTTATACAAATAAAAAGAGTAATCAAGAAACGAGTGTCAGAAGTTGTTTCAGAAAATAATTCCCTAGACACATATAATTTTTTAGTGCTCCGTTCTCCTAATGTTGTTGATTTTTATCAATGTCTATCAAAACAGTAACTTTACGAAGTGTACTTTAGGTACAAAGCAAATATAAAACAAATAAGGTCAAAAGATTAAACTTTCCTTTAAAAAAAATATCACTTAGTTAATTGTAAACAAACCTCTTGCTGGGAGTCATCGCCTTGCGTCGAATCACTTGATACAGAATTATTATCCATGCTTCTATCCAAAGTCATTCTTGCACTTTTGTCTAATGCGGTGCTGTTTACAAAGTGTTATGCAGTGGACTAATGAAAACAATTCTAAAAGAGTTGCTGGTGTTAAGTGAACAAGTGCTTTACGTGCGCGTGTAGTGCATTTAATCGCGCTGTGCCGTTGTTGTTGTTTTTTTATTATTATTTTATTCTGACTTTAAGAAAGGCTTTAAATTCTGGCGATTACAGTATTTCGCTAGATAAACTACTTATTATTATTTTTTTTTTATCGTCAAGTTTTAGTTGATTTTAATCTTATCTCTTAAAAAAGGAGTTGAAATCAATCTAAATGCTTCAAACGAAACGCTATTGTACTGGATTACAATAACGCGTAACGGCTGAACTTTTACAATGAATTCTTTTCCACTCAGATCAAACAAAAATCTCTATCGCAACACGCCTAAAACAAATAAAGAATTTCTCGTATTTGTTTGCTACAAACTCAATAAACCACAAAAATCGACGCGTTCCTTGGAAGTGCTACTTTGCTTCGAGTCTCTCAACGACAAGAACATAGAGAGAAAAACAGCAGCATTTATTGCGAATATTTTTTCCTTCCTTCTAACGAACCAATGCTTTTTTCAATCTATGACTGATGCGCATAGAACTTATTGAAGCAGGGCATTTGAAACCTGCTGCGCTGATGAATTAGCGATTGAATATTGAACTAATGCGCTTAAAAATCTTTAAATTGAAAAATCTAAAACGTCCACTCGTCACTTATGGTTGTGAATGGTTACGAGAAAGTACGCATTTAATTATTTATTTCTTTGAAAAATAAGCGTTTTTCCCATTAGTTTCTCAAGATGCTTCTTTCTTTGACTGTTTTTTTAATTTTTCAGTTTGATATTTAAGAAAATCAAAACCTTTAGGCCGGTCTTTTTTACACCAATTTAAATCTGCATATGTTCCTAAGCACATTTATACGCATCGATTATTTTATTTCTACTCTATACTTATTATTTAAAATGGATCGTATTAGAGAAATTTGCGTTAAGCTTCTCTTAAGCTTCTAATTGTTAAGTAATTTGGACACAACACTTCCTTATTAAACAGCTTCGTATTGCACGGAAATGGTACAGGTTTATTTTTAAAGAAACTGTTATCTCTGCTTTTAAAATTTTGATTCATCTTTAACAAAGAAAAACAAGGCAAAAAAAGAAAACAGTAAAGTACCCAACAATAACCGTAGAGAGACAAAGCCACCCCGAGATTTCTATTTTTACTTGATCAGCTTATAAATGAGAGTTTTAATTCTCTAGAGGAAAACTATTTAATCGATCTTTTATTCATTTTAAACCGTAGAGTGTTTCCAACAGAATCGCATTAGCGTCGCTGGTTGTGCCTTTAAAGCTGCTACTTTTTATTCCAGATTTAATATTCAGTGATTATTTGTTCACAATTCTTTTTTACTTTAAACATAACTGTGGGAAAGGTTATTGCAGAGTAAATGAACATATATATGCGAATATGTTGCTTAAGATTAATTTTTATTTGTTTATAATATTGCAGTACATTCGTAAAAAAAACTATTTTAACTGATAAAAGCTCTCTCCCCTCCCTTCCCTAACATTTTGTTAAAGATAAAAGAAATAATCAACCGAATATATGTTACTACATTTTCTCTATTTGAACGTGACAAAATAGTTTCATGTGAGAATTTTTTTAACATGGCTTTGTAAAAGTTTTAACTTGTATTAATATAAATATATCTTGCAATAATATGGCTATAAAATCACCTTGAGGGGTAATAGCGAAGAGGTAATAAAAAACATTCTTCTCATGCTTTCAATAAAAGATGTTTAAGGCTAACACAGACTTTTGTCATATATATATTACGCTTTTTATTATTAACATTAATATCATTCATTTTCCAAAACATTTTTTAAGTAAATTGTAAAATTTTCTTCGAAATAAATAATTTGTGTGATTAGCTAAAATATTTAAGTTCAATTTTTCAATAATTAATTTAAGTAAAATAAAAATTTATTTTTAAATTAAAATTCTGAGTGCTAAATAGGGAAATATTTCAATTTGAAAAATGTGGTCAAAAGATACAAATTGTAGAAGTTTTTTTCAATTTAGAGATGACAAGCGATTACGGTACTTAATTGGATGGAGCAAGGGAGATGGAAGATGGAAGATGGAATATGAAGGATAGAGGATGGAGGATGGGGTTTTTTGGTATTTGAAAAAATTTAATTGTAGGTTTATGAGATAGTTACCTTAATTGTAATTCTTAAATTTCATGACAATTCTTTCTCGGGTGTTCTTTTGTGAACTGCTTTTGAATTATCTCTTCATTTAACTAATTTCCAAAATTATTTTTTTGGATTTGTTGTCTAAAGAATTGTCAAGAAAAATAAAGTGCTCAGGTAGAAAACGTAATTTAAAAATGATTCTATTTATATGAAACTAGTTAACAAATTTAGTTTTGGTTTTTAAATTTATAAAATCCTTGCGCTGATACGGAATTATCCAGACCTCAACAAGTTTTATTTCCAACGTGGCATACTCTCAACAGGTATTTGAATTTATAGGAAGTGCTTCAAAGAAATGTTTAAATTAATTATTGCAAAAAAACATGTTACGATGGATTAAAAAAACAGTTGTTGGATTGCAAAGCTCAATAAGAATTCGGAACTCCGACAATTTATTTCTATAGCATATTATATTCATACATTATAATTTATTTCTATGGCATATTATATTCAAAACATCATAATTTAATGCTAATAATGTTGCTGAGTAAAGATTAATTTGCTGAGAACTGCCTTTTAAGCACAAATCTGAATGGCAGTACAAATGATAACAGTAAAGTTTGATCGACGCTGAAACTTATTTTATTAATTGATTATTTATATAAGAACACCCACTTTACTTCAATCTTCGTCTAAGCAGTGATTTGACTTCAGTTGTCGTCGATTAATTTCGATAGTCGTGGTTGTGTTCTTAAAAATACTACACAATTATAGTTCTGTCAACAAAACTAAGTTAGCTACAGGATAACCACTAAATGTTTCAATATATTCTTAAATATGTCGTGATATGTTTAATTTTTTCTTTAAAACACCGTCATATTTTTTACCAGGATAACTAAATTTTCGATAGAGAAGTAAAAAAGAATTTTAACGATTTTCTTTAAAGGTTATTTCTATTTATTTATTTGTTTTTTCTTTTTCTTTTTTTTTTTCTTTTTTTATTCAACACTTGTTTTTAAATTGGTTTGGTTTCTTTGGTTTTTTTGGTAAACTCCCGGTTGTTCGAACTGGCACTTATTTGAATTTCCTGCCTATTCGAAGCAATTTTCCTTCCCCCTGAATTTTTCTTAACAAACTCAGTTATTCGAAATTTCGGTTATTCGAAGTAAATTCTTATTCCCTTAGGAGGTTCGAATAACTGGGAGTATTGTATTTCACTTTATGCGTAAGAAACTGTTTTTGCTAAACGCAAAGTGATTAACTTGTGCTCATCGTGGTAGGAAAACGTCGCACTGAACTCATTAGTGGAATTTTTATGTTAGCTAAACTTTAATCAATCTTGAAAGCCTTATGAATTCTTAAAAAGATTTTTAGTTGCATAATAAACAGCAAAGTTTTTTCTATGATATTTTAGCAAGAGCGAAGTACCAAAGAGGGAAAGGAGGGAAAAGAAGGGCCAAAGGGAAATAAACAAAGGCTCATCAAGTTTACCAACCTAAAGACAAAAAGTGACAACTTTAAAAAAGTTAAAAAATCCTCATTCCTTTTTTCCAAAGAATACGGAGGAACTTGAGATTTCAAAAAGGTGGAAGAGTTTCAGAGAGGCGCAAATGAACCAAAAACAAATTAGACCATACCCAGATAAAATTAAGTAAATTTTTCCTGAAGAAATATTTTTCTTGTTGAAAATAGTGTTTAAAAAAAACTTTTATTTTGGGTCTGTGCCCCCATGTCCTCTGCAGATCTAATGAAAAATCGCTATAAACTACTCGCTGATATCGTTTAAGACTCTGAAATGTTTGTTTCAAGTTTTCAAGATGTCAGATCATTTACTCATCTTGTTGTCTTAAATTCACGTTTTGGGATTTTTCTAAACTCATTCAAATACTTTTAAAATTTAATTTTAACCACCTGGGACTCTCTGATTGAATAGCTGAATCACTGAGGATTCTTACCTCTGAGAAGGTGATTTTTATATCAATAGACTTAAAGTCTTTTAGGATCGTTTTTAATTTCGGGATATTCTGTTTCAGTTGACTTTGGTGTCAGATCGTATTTTTTTCTGTGCAATGGTGACAAAATGAAGCGGCTGCCATTACTTATGCAACTTTGCACTCCATACCAAGAAAACCTGTTTTTTTTTTTATTTTGGTCTGAATATTCGAAAAGCATTTCATCAGAACCCTCATCTAAAATATCGTTAGTAGAGCTACTTCTGTATATGTCGCGTCTATTATTTCTAATAAACTCATCAATATTATCTCCAACTCTCGATACTTGTTCTACTGCATAGCATCTGGAATCAAGTACATCAGGAAGGCTTTTAGTGATGTTTTCGCTACTTGAAAGGTGGGTGCTCATTGGTCGGTATTTACTTGAAGGTCGATTAGGTTTCGTTATAACTGGAAAAAGCTCCAAATAATGAGTGCTCCAACTTGTGTAAAACTGATCTGTAATATTTTTAGGAAGAAGAATATGATCGAAAAAATCATCCATCGAAGATTTTACCTATCCAGCAGTTAAAACCAGCTGTTCGGTCCGAATTTCATGAAAGTAAAATCTTTAGCAGAAAAAAATCCCTGATAAACTCAACAAGTTTTTGAGATTCAAGTTTTTAAACGCGTTTGAAGTGTTATTTTGATTTTTGATTTTATGTTTTCGCGACAGGTGTTTCGTTTTTATTATTTTTTATAAAAGGTGCTTTTGTTTGCCCTCCTTCAACATTTGCTCATTAGTTAATAAAACTTTATATTTCTTGTTTTGGCTCAATATCTACATATGTCTATGTTTTATCGAAAAAAGTTGTTTAATCCACAAAAAAACTTAAGAAACACTAAAAATGAATACTTCTTAAATAATTTGTTTACTTGAATTTTTATTGAACTCATTGATAAATTAATTTCTCTTCATTTTGAAAATAACACAAAAGTACTTATGCCAATTGTGATGTCATCGTCGAGTTTTTTATTGTACTTCGGGAACTGGGTTTATGGAATCAAAACATATTTAATTCAGTAGTTTTTTAAGTAGAGTAAAATTTTGTTTCGCGTTTTATATGAAGGACGCATTCATATTGAACTTGTAATGAGAAAACCTACAGAATTTCAGCCTTTTTCCAATATTCACGATAAAATTTTTATTAATGGATACATGTGCCACTCAGAGGCTATTACATGTGCCACTGAGAGGATATTACAAGTGCCACTGAGAGGATATTACATGTGCCACTGAGATGATATTACAAGTGCCACTTAGAGGATATTACATGTGCCACTTAGAGGCTATTATATACGTTTCTCTTACAAAGCACCCTCCTTTAATCTAATAAGTGTAAAAGGATATGAAAGTATTTCTTTCATGATCTTGTGAATATATTTTTAAAAATGTACATGGAACTTACATATGCTATATTGATACTGAAGTGTTTATTAGTATGACAAACTCCATTTTATTATTATTATTTTTCTTATAAACAATTATCAAATGTTTTATATGTAAACACAACCCTCAAAGAAAAACAAGATCGTTTTATAGACATAAAGTTCTTTTCTTTACCATTTCTATTGACAATGATATTGCTAAGATGAAAATCGTTGATTTTTTTTAATCAGAGATGTCTAGGTAACCATCTAGAATTTATAGCTAAATCACTAACCTTTACTGAAACATTTTGTAGGATTGGTGAATATAGTACTTTAGCGAATTTTAAAGAATTTTGATCAATGCATTATCATAACTTCAATCAATAGCCTTTCAGAAATTATGTTAACATAAATTATATCTACATAATTTATATTAACAATTTTTAACACAACTATAAAAAATTTTTCTAAACCTTACATTAAAGTTACCTTGAGACACGTCACAAGCATGAGAAGATACTTCAAATATTTATTATGTTAAAAACGGTGTGAATGTAAATAACAGAATTAGAAGAAGACAGATGTTGTTGATGATGACTTTTTAAAAAAAAAGTAACCTGAAGCAAAGTTCCTATGGCGCTTTTAAACGCAAATAAAACAAATTACTCGCGTTTCGCCGTTTCTCATTTCACTGTTTCTCGTTTTGACTTCAAAAATCCATTTATTTAATCCTTGTTTTGCCGTTGTGCCTTAAATTTCAAATTAATTTTTCTTACAGGCTGAGCCTATGATTGAAAAACAGCTGGCATTACTTCTGATGAAATGTTAGGAATTATAGCTAACGTATTATAACAGTATATAATCGCTACACTAAAGGTTGTTGCAATGAGTTACTATAAAAGATTAGCGTTTAAGTAATTCAAATACTTAAATAAGATTGTTGCGCTGCTGAAAGAAGCATGGGTTTGAGAAGTTGTTAAAGAGGTTGTACACCTTCTAGTTACGACAACAAGAGAAAAAGAAAAATGGAATTAAAATAAATACTAGTAAAACTCTAGCATCTAAATAATTTCTGGTGTTTTTATATCCATGAATAAAATAAGCGTGCTATGCAAGCAAACATTGTTATCTATATTTATGTATGCTTAACAGAAACATTGTATTTTACTGAACATTACACACAAGAAGAAAGCCATTTTGATGGTTATAATGAATAATCCTTGGTTATGTTATTGTATTACATAAATTACATAATTTGACAATTGTATGTACGTCATGGAAAAATATCATCTCAATCTAACAGTAAACGAACAAAAAAATGATGTTCAGTTTTTTCTTGCAGGTTATTTCAGGTTAAAATCAAATTATCATAAAAGAAGATATAAGAAAATAGTAGAGACCAATAAAACTTTTTACAAAATAAACAAAAAAATATTGCAAAAGATGAGAGATGAAAGAGTTTTGTATGATTTTGTATAATGTATGATCAGTTTGTATGATTAGTAAGCGTAGACTCACTACAGCTTATTTGAAGAGAACATACGAGCAGTATGTAGACATACTCTATCGTAGTTCAATTGACAATTCGATAGCGAATCAATTTTTAGATCCGACCAAATTTTTCCCTCTAAAATTCGTTACTTCGCTCAGAAGTTAAAAAAAAGAGGATATTTCGAAAAAAAAGTGAGGACACCTTTTTAACGGAGTTCATCATTTAACAACTCAAAAGAAGATGTGACAGCATTCTTCAGCTTTATAGTGATCATAATGTTTCATACAAAATAATGATCATGCTGATCCATACAAAATTGAGTACAAGGCTGTTAGCTTCAGTTTTCAAAAAACACAAAAAAATTTGGGAAGAAATTCTGGAATTTGTTGTTAGCAGAGTTTGTTTGTTCATAAACTTGGATTATTAATAATTTGCACGTTTTGCTCAAATGATATTTTTTCATTAAATAATGCATTAATACATTAATAATGCAATAAAAAATTTATATATTAAAATTTTTTATGTTTGCTACAAACTTTATTTGTTTAAATTATACAAAATAATTTATTTTTCTTGTTTTAAAATTATTTACTTAAAATTTTCTAGTTTTTTACTTTTACAAATAAAATAGCTGTAAACGAACTGCAATCAATAATAAAACAAACGAATTACAATCAATAGCAAACATCCCAAACTGTTAAAGAAAGCTTAGATCATCCAGCAACAGATTTCAGAAGTTTAAAATGTTCTATCAACATCCAAACTAAAAAAGTAACAGATCATTCCGGCAAGTTATCGATTTATGAAAATGGTTATCAAGGCATGATATCATAAGATGATAGCAATTCATTTAATACCTTTTGTTTTTAAAGTGTACCAATCAGAAGTGTTAAAGCTATAAGTCAGTAAAGGGAAGTATTAGGTCAGCAGCTATCAAACCTCACCTTAAGTTTGCCAAATGACAAAACTTAACTTTGCAAAAACTAACTTTGTTGAATATGTTTTAAAAAAGATAAAATTTTAATTAAAATAATAGAAAAAAATTCCCATCGCCAAAAGCTTACAATTTTGTGTGTGTGACATTTGTGAGAATGTAAGAGGAGATATTGTCCCTGGATATGGAAGACCAAAGTCCACTTCAGGACTTAAAATCTTTCATGAGCCTGTATAAAATATTTCATGAGCCTTGCAATACAGGAAAAAAAGAAATTGGATCAAGATTGCCAGACTGTTGCAATACACGAAAAAAAGCTTGACAAACTTGATGAAGGTTGAATTAAAAATTCTTTTTCAATTATTTAGTACTAATCAAAAATTTTATCTCTAGAGGTGACCAGTTTCTCGAGGTGAACAGTTCTAAAAATATTGTTCTATGAGTTTTAAAAAAAGTTTGATAAAGAAGGAAATAATATTAAAGTTGCAATCATTTACTGTAGCGCGCCCAAAAAGATTTTACCACTTTACTTTCTGATTCTCCAGATATTGGATATGAGGTGAGCAGATTTAAAATGCTGAAAATGAGCTAAAGCTGCAAGTATTTTTAGAAACTAGAAGGGTAAAATTTTATAATGAAAGTCTGGTCTTGGCATTGACATATACAGTGGCGAGCAAAATAATAGGTGCGAACCAAAAAACTAACAAATACGAGAATATCTTTGAAACAAATAAAATAAAAATTTGAATTTTTATTAGAACTTTTATTTTATTACATAAATAAACAGAAATTAATAAATATTAAGTTATTAAATATATATAATATATTTTAATTTAAAAAAAATAAATTCCACACCGAGCAAAATAATAGGTGTAAAATAAAAAATGAAGATGGAGGTCAATAGGGTTGCAAATTATTAATATTTTGTTGCATACCCTTTATTTTTTAATACTTCCGTGCATCTTGACGGCATTGAATCCACTAGTTTTCTGCAAACTTCTACAGGAATGCTGTACCAAGCCTCCTGGAGCATTATCCACAGTTCATTTCTATTTTTTGGATTTTGTCCTGAAATTTTAAGTTTTAACTGGCTCCATAAATTTTCAATAGGATTTAGATCCGGTGACTGAGGTGGCCATTCTAAAACTTTTACATTATTGGTCGTAAACCACTCTTTCGCAACTTTGGATGTATGTTTTGGGTCGCAGTCCTGTTGGAAATGCCAAATTATCGGCATATTTTCTTCGGCAAATGGCAACATGACATTATTTAGTATGTCTACGTATGTATATTGGGTCATAATATCTTTGATCCAAAAAAGTGGCCCCACACCGTACCAGGAAAAGCAACCCCACACCATTATATTTCCTCCGCCGTGTTTCACTGTTTTCGCAGTGAAGCGAGGTGAAAGTTCTTGCTTTGATGGTCTTCTTACATACTGTTTTCCATCAGAATTAAATAAATTAATCTTAGTTTCATCACTCCACAAAATATTACGCCATTTTTTGGTCATATCTGGTCCCCGCCAAGCAATATGAATTTTTGCAAAAATTTTTCTTTTCATAATGTTCTTTCTACCAAGTAATGGTACTTTCCTCGGAGTTCGAGCTGGCAACTTACTTTCTAAAAGCCTTCTTCTAACTGTCCAAACACTAATATTTTCATTAATTTCATTTAAAATTTTTGTTGCTGGCTTGAATGGGTCTTTTTTTGAAATAATTGTAATGTGATCATCCGTACGCTGACACGTTTTGCGTGGTCTTCCTCTATTCTCACGTGATTTTTCTGGTTTTAAGGCATTTGTAACTTTATTTTGAGAACATCCCATCGTAACTGAAATTTCCTTGTAAGTTTTTCCTTGTTTTCTTAAATTTCTAATAAGTTTTCTTTCTATCGCTGTGCAATGTTTTCCTCGTCCCATTTTATATCTAATTCTAATTCAATACAAATATGAAATGTTATTATTTTATATAAGTTGCATAAATATTGACCTTACCTTTATATCAACAACAAATAAAAATAATAAAATGTTTTTAATCTTACAGCAAACAGGTTAAAATAAGCACACACCTATTATTTTGCTCCACCAAATTTGTAGGTTAAATATATAAATAGGGTATTCCCCTCATAAATTTGTAAGAAATTGGAAATATACTGCTCTCTGTTATAATAAAATAAGCATAGTTTGTGTAGCAATCAGTTCCTAGATGTCACTTTATAAAATATACTGTAAAATGTCAATTTAAGTGAAATTTATTATTCACACCTATTATTTTGCTCGCCACTGTATTGAAAAATCGGAATTTTCTGAACGAAACGATCGGTATTCTGAATTTTAAAAACCTAATGTAATTAAAAAAATATTCCGAACCAACGAGTGCTTTTTATTTTGATTCCAACTAAAACCTCAACAAGAAATTTTTATAAATTTGCTTACCATATCCAATAGAGCAGTTACTCTGTGGGTTAATATTAATAAAGTATATAAGGAGAACAATAACTTCAAACTAGATTTTAAGATAACACCATTCCTATAAGATCACACCTATATTACACCCGCCACACCTACTATGGTGTCATAATACATTTATTATTTTGTATAAATTTATATCTTTTCTACGAAATTCTTGAGAAATTACATCAATATACTTCAGTTAAAATTACAAGATTTATCAAGTGTTCGTTAAGAAAAAAGCCTTAAAACTGAATGCTGTAATACTTTTTTAACATCTATCAAAAGTTAATTTGAACGGTCTTTCCACTGTTTCTGTCAATTGCAGGGTGATCACTTCAGGGGTAATTGCAGGTTGATCACACCAGGTGTAAACAATTTTTTAAAGTTGGTTATTTAACTCTTATAGAGTTTCTGTTTATAATCTTTGCGTTTAAATAAAACTTCATAATTCATGCTTAATATTTTTGTACGTTTTGCAGATCGAATTTATAAAAAATAATTCGCAATGGAAAGAATGAGTTCAACAGTTACTGAGCAGTTTTAAACTGGAAAAACACCTTCTGAGATTTTTAAAACTTTGAGGCTTCGTTTTAGCAAATCTGGTATCTACAAAATCTTAAGACGTCTCAGAGAAACTGGATCAGCACTTCCAAAGGAAAGAACCAACCCGAATCAAAAAACCAAAACACCCAGCCTTATCAAGAAAACTCAAGAAAAAATCAGGAGAAATCCAATGAGAAGCATAAGAAAATTGGCTTCAGCAGCAAATGTTAGCTATGGTACGATGCAAACCATTTTACAAGTTGATCTAAAACATACCGCATTCCACTGATCTCAAAATATAACTGGATAGCGTATACGAAGAAATATTTTGAAGCCAGTTTTGGCCTCCCAAGATGGCGGCGGAATTAAGGAATGGTAATATGAAAATTAAGAAACTGATGATAATCAAGTTTTATATCTTAAGCTCAAATATTGATAAATATATAATTTTCTAATAAAAATCTAGTTTTTTTGTTTAACATAAGATTTTATTCATAAAAATAACGGAATATTACATATTTACATAAATTTCAAACATAAATATTTTTTTATTTAACAAAACATATTCTTACAATAAGTTGCTCTATATTAACTTTCTGTTTTTCGTTTTTTAGAATAAATATAATAAAAAAAAATTCTCAGTAAAACTAAGTACAAATTTTAATTTTAATTTGCTTAAATTTAGTTTGTTTAATAAAAGTAAAGAAAAAGTATTTGTTTGCTTGTGCAGAAATCTCAAGTTTCAAATAGTTAGCATTTGTTATATAATTTATGCACCTTTTAGTTCTTAACTACCCTATGCTGTGTGCTAGAAGGTTAATAACACAACAGCATGATTTTATTTTTAAGATAAAATGTTAAAGATATATTTTTGATATAAATGTTAAAGATTTTATTTTTAAGATAAAATGTTAAAGATATATTTTAAGATAAAATGATAAAGATATATTTTTGCATAGTTTTCTGAAATAAGTTTAATCAGTGCAAATAAATGGTTATCAGTTATAGCTGAGTCAAACATATGAGATGTTTGTTCATTAAATATTTTTGAGTAATCAACTGATCTCAAAACAGCACAAGAAATGGCATTTTGAATTCTTATTTCATTTGGAAGGTTGCCATTTATTGAGGCAAGCAACCTTTGGAAACATCTTTCAGTTTCTTCATATATGATAGCAACACTTTTAGTTGGTTTAATTAAACCTCCTCTGTCTTTGAATTTTAAAAAACTGGTTTGTTCGAAATGATAAGAAAGTAATTATGCTTCCAACATTTAATGCAGATAGTTTATTGTAAATTTACATATCATAAATTTTTTGATATGATACATAATGTTGATAATGTTTGATAACATAAAAAATATATGTTATCAAAACATTCCCTTAATGATTTGTTTTGAATAACAAGTTAAAAACAATTGACTCAATTATTGAGAGCTGAAATATTACAAAGAATAATATATAAGTAAAATAACATATATTAAAAAATAATATTTTGTACTTAATATTTTTATTAAATACTATATCCATTAATTACATATATGTATTAAATAATCCTAGAAGGAACCCCTGAGTTATGTGTACTCACAACACTCAGCTAATAGTTCATGCAGCATGTACATATCTGGTATCTTGCTACATTTTGAAAATATAAAAATTGTCAAAATTGTAAGTGGACACCACTGCCGCTTACCATACAGTCATGTTATTAACCTTCTAACACACTGCATTGGGTAACTAAGAACTAAAAGGTACATAGATTATGCATAAATAATATTTAATCGTAAAGTAAATATTTAATCGTAAAGTATCGAATATTTTGTACCTTAGTATCAAAATAGTTACATTAATTGTCTGTTTTTTTTTAGAAATCATTTCATTTCTTTAAAGTCAATAAATCTTTGTTTCATAGTCTAGTTTTTCTTTCAAAACTCTATTTATTTTCTTTAATATTTCTGTAAAAAGCCTTATAAAATGTACATCGATCACCGCTAGGAGCTCCGATCGCCGCCAACTTGGGGGGCCAATTTTGGCTTCAATTTTTTTTGAAAAAGGCAATTGAATACGCTATCCAGTTATATTTTGAGATCAGTGACCGCATTCAAAGTAGTTCAGAGCAAAACTCATCTGCTGCTATTAACCACCAAAGTAAATGGTTGAGTAGAGCGAAGTGTCTTTCGGATAAGCTTAAGGATGACACACAACCTCCAGTGCAATGGAGCAATAAGAAATTATTTGCAGTGCAAGTAATACAAAACAAGCAAAATGACCGGGTTTATGCACCGCGAAAAGAAGACATCCCAGTAAATGAGCGAATAGCTTATCAGCGCCAAAAACCAACATCTGTAATGGATTAGGCAGGAGTAACCTCAACAGGTTAAAAACACCCCTTATCTTTAATGAAAGGGGGGGGGGGGGGGGTAAAAATAAACCAACATATTTACTTGAAATTTTTAAAGGAGCAAAAATGTATTATTGCTGAAAGCGAAATTAAGGAACAAAATTTCACCAAAAACTGTCCGTGATTCATGTAATCAGGTTTCTGAGAGATTAAGGCGAGTGGTAAAAGCTATAGGAAGTTGCATCGAAAAATAACATGCCATTTATACTTGTATAGATATTTACTTTGTTTACGCAAAAAATTAAATCATATTTTTTTTTGTTTTTGCGAAGTTGTTAATATCTTTCTGTAGAGCATTCTGTTAAATGTGTACTACTTGTACATTTACCTTGTTTATTTACTGTCCTTCAAGGATTTCCATTTTGTTTAAATTGGCCCAAAAACAGCTGCATCGAGTGACTACAAGTTATGTGTTACGTTTGGCAACAAAGCAACAAGAATTATTCCATTTTTAGAGCAAAGCTCTCTAATTTTGATAGAAAAATTTTTCAAATGTCCTGCTTGCTGCATACACAATTATACCTTTTTTAACAACATCAATAGCATTACTATAGAAAGCCGGTTCTGGCGCATTGATACTTTCCCATACTTAAGGGTGATAGCTTTGATGCGATGTGTTACCTTTTATTTAAAAATGTGTGTTATTTCTAAGATGTGTAAAGAAGTATAAAAATAATCATTTGTGTACCCTTCAAGATGCCTAAATTTTTCTTACCTTTTTATTCAATTTTCTTACCTTGTTTTGTAGTGACCGATGGCTAAGGTTCTGTGAGTGCCATCATTCAATAGGATTCTTTTGTCATCTTTTGCGCTGAGTGCAACTTTGTTGATTTCTTCAGTGTAGATGTTGTGAAGATGGGAACGGATAACGTTCATGGTTGCAAGTTGTTCATTTCCAGTCAATAAGCAGTCTTTAAAATGTTGGTGAGTAATCTTATTTTTGACCACGTTCTTTTTCATCCCTTTGCATTTTTTGTGTTCATCTTTAGTGATTTTGTAAGAGTAGAGCTTGGGTCTAAGTCCAACAAACTCTTTAATTATTTTTCCTCCGGCTTCGTCTTTGAACATGCCGATGGTCTTATTATTTAATCCTACTTCAAAGCCAACGTTTTCAATGGCAGGATGGTTATTAGAAAAGTTGCTCGTGTCAAACATGTTTTTAAGATCGTTTGAAATGTCTTTGAAAAAATCATCCGTTTCGATTTCGTAAAAAAGTGAGTCAGTGTCGGTCATGAGCAGCTTGGCTTTATCACCGTATTTAGGTTTGATGTATCCGTAATGGAAATCAAACATCAAAGTTTTGCTCAAATCGAGGATGCTCATTCCCAAGTAAACAGGTTTATCGTAAAAGCATTTTGTTTTTTCCATGTGAATTGCGATTAAGTTTTCATCAAAAATTCTGTTTCGTTTATAGCGAGGGACTTTGGATAATTTTAAGGCTTCTTTTTTAGTGGTGATGAGTCTGACATCAACGCGCTTAAGAATATTTTCCATTGTTTTCCCAAAGACGGAGTTGTTCATGAGTTTGAAAAATTCCTTATCAGATTCGTTGGTAGCTCTTGTTCTTTCCTTGGTGTTGAGATCAATGTATTCTTTCATGAAAGGTTCTTCTCTAAAGGTGATTCCTCGATGAATTTTGGTGATGACCAAGCCCAATCGTTCATAGAGTTTTAGGTTTTCATGATGAACGACGTATTTTTCTTTGTTGTTTAAATTTGGAACGAGTTTGTCAACTTTTCCAATGGTTAATCTTTCAGGAGCCAAAGGGTAGTCGTTGTGTAAATCGTGAAGCTCATCAGGATAGCTCAAATCGACTTCAAGAATGCATGGCATGCTGTGCCAATTTTGAAGATCATTCATCCATCTGAATCCTCCAACGGGAAGAGGTTTGCTCATGGCCCATCCGTATAAATTGTTCGCGTCTAAATACTGAAGGAATTTTGATGGTTGTGAGGTATCATATTTGTCCATGTATTTGTTGTTAGCATTTCCAATTCGGTTTGAGATCATGCTGATTCCACCGCGTATTCCTTTTCGGATCATGTTGAGCATGTCAATATCGGTTATCAATTCCAATTTAATTTTAGTTTTCTTTAACATGGCGTCCCAGGCTAATCCAGGAGAGGTGTAATACCAGGCGGGATCAAGGCCGTAACATTTAATGCATACGTTTCTAAAATTTTCAAAGGCATCTGCAAGAATCAGCACGTCAGACTTGTTGTACAGCTCGTGGTAATCTTTAAAGGTTTCACATCCAAATACTTTCCAAACGTTTTGTGCATGCGCGTAGTCTTCCTCTTTTGCTGGTTCATCTTCCAATTTGGAATAAAAGGCTTTGATAGGAGGTAATTGCGTTTCGTAAAACTTTTTAATGGAGTCTTCCCATTCGTAAGGGTAAATGCCTTTTTTTCTTATCAAGTTGAACTGTTTATCTTCAGAAAAATATTTTTTAACGTTTTTGCATTGATCGTCGGTTAGATTTTTAGCCAGTTTTTCTAATTTGTCAGGCATGAATCTGGTGGTGTCAATAAACCTAATTTCTTTCCAAACTCCTTGAAGTTTACCTTTTTTATTGATAAATTCTCTTACTTTGATTTTTTTCGAGAAGCTGATGTAATTTTCTTCATTGTTTGGTATGCAATTGAGCTTTCCACCTAATTTCTTGATGAATAAATGACAGTCGTAACCAGACAAGTTATGAAAGGCAACTGGAATAAATTTTGGAATTTGATAATCCAAGTTGCATTGTTTGTGAGCAGCACCACGGTATTTTCCAGTCAAATGACAGTGATCCCATACTTTATCACCTTTAAGATCTTTATTGCAAATGTGACATTCAGTTGCAGCTTCAAACTTCTTCTTGTCCTCATCAGTTTCTATTCTATTTTTTTCCCATTGTTGTTGTAGTAAATCGCTGTCGTTCCAAATCTTTTTAAGGTCTGCTTCAAGCCTGGTGATAAATTTTTTAGCCACGTCATCATCATCGCTTTCAGCTGTGTACGTTTCAAGCTTTCCCTTGTAAATGGTCTCGTCGTAGCATTTGATATAATAGACGATGGAACTTGGAACATGCTTTTGATATTGTTTGGTGTACGATTCTTTATTATTATATTCAGTACTGTCATCGATGGGCTTGATAAAACTTTCAAAGTCGGCATAGACCACAAACGGATGTCTCATACCCTTTTTAAAGTTTTTAAACTCAAGGGTAGACCCTTCTTTAGGAAGATCGATTCTCATTGGAGCATTATCATAGCAGTCTTCTCGATGGATTTGAAGCTTTTCTTCTTGACCAAAACCTTGCATGCACCTTCTGCAAAAATATCTTTTATGTTGCTTTTTCGATGCTGAAGAACCGGCAAACCGACTGAAATTTTTAATGAGACAATAATGGCTGTTTTCTTCGTTTGAAATATACAACAAATTAACACAGTGCTTTCGGTCCATAAAATCAGATACTCGTAAAGGTTGAGGTGCTTTTTCTTCATACTCATAGACGTTTACGCTAATTTCAGGATTATTCACTTCAAACTTGTCGATTTTATGGTAATCAACAGGAAATTTTATTCCATCCCAATCGAGCTCTTCTGATTTTAGAATCAAGTCATCATCAATTCTTTCGTTGTCTCTATTTTTAAGGTTTAGAGCTCTGGTGACGCACCACTTGAAGCATTCATTGTCGTTGTTTTCCATGTTGACAATGGCCTTTTTGTTTTTTAACTTGGGAGGTAGCTCCATGTAGGAAGAACCGCTGAGAGGTCTATAGTCGATAAAATTCATGTCCATTTTTAAAATCTTGGACAAGACGCCATTAGATCCCAACTTGTTGTATTTGACACTATTTTCCAAGATTTTTTCTTCCATTTGCCTTATTAACGTTCTTAAATCCGTAGCAGCTAGAATAATTTCCGAGTTGGATGAAAAGTTTGCTTCCCGAGTCATTTCTTCACCAGTCATGATGCTTACAGATTTCATTTCACACGTTAAAATAATTCTTACTTTGGTGTTTCTTTCTCCCTCCATGGTTTGAATGGCAGACTCTCTTACCAAATTAAAAAAGGATGCAATGTCTTGGTATCGAGAAGAAGGCTTGTAAGAAAATTGTCTCACAGCACGCTCTGCAGAATGTTCAGTCAACTTGAATTTTATTTTATAAGGTTTTGACACGGGTTGTTTATACACTGTTTTTAATACAAGTGATTTGATAGACTGTATCTTTTCATCGATTTGTTTCACTGATTCGTTTACATTCTTCTTGACTACTTCAGGAACGTAGGGATCTATCCATTCTTTAATATCATTAAACTTAGTTGTAACATAGGATGCTACACTTTTTGCAGCTGCCGTCAGACTTGAAAATAAACCAGGTCTTGGTGCTGGAACCGGTCTAGGTGTAATAACGTTTGTTGAATCGATAACTGGTGTGTTAAGAATAGAGGGTTCATCTCTTGTCATCCTATTTTGCAAGAGAGTAGAAGGTTCGAATGAAATCAAGTCGCTAGACCTTGGTCTTGGGGCAGGCACAGGTCTTGGGGCAGGCACAGGTCTTTCAGAACCAACAACAAACCTTACTTTTGTCGGTTTTACAGAAACTTTTACAGGTGGTTGAACAAACCTTACTTTTGTCGGCTTTATTGAAACTTTTGTCGGTTTTACAGAAACTTTTACAGGTGGTTTAACAAACCTAACCACGGTAGGTCTTTCATTAACAGGCAACGGTCTTGCCTCAGTCGTTCGTCTACGAGTAGAAGCAGCGACAACTCTAGGAGGAGCGGCAGGCTGCAAAGCCCTTACAAGATCCTCCTTTCTCAACTTGTAATAATATTTAATATTTTGCTTTTTAGCAATTTCTCGCAATTCTTTCACCGTTTTGTTTTCCATTTTAATAACACAAGATTTTTATTTATATCATTTTCAAATTTTTAAATTCAATATATAAAAGAATTTAAAAACTTCTCGCGCTAAAAATCTCATACTTGTTTCCATCCACTACTTTTCCATTTCGTCTCGCAAAGTACTGCCAGCTATGTCCCGTCTTTTTCTTCGATTCATAAGCAGACTTGTATTCTGCCATCTCACCAGTATCAACATGAGTTATTCTCAAACCTAAAGGATTATTTCTAATTAAACCAAGTCTCGCATATTTAGGATCAAGAGGTTTCTTTTCTTTTTTCTCATATTTTCTAGGTCTTCCAACAGGTCTCACCTCTTTCGAGTTTTCCAAAAATGCATCTTTACTAATCAAGTTGTTTTCAACCGCAAGCATCATGAGCGACATTTTATTGTCAGACGTTTTGGAAACACCATTTTCTTTCAGTAATTTTTTCAAAAGCTTTCTTGTGTAAGTCATCTATTATTATGCTAAGATTTTATTTAAATCAAATTCGATTTTTTTTCATTTCATGGATACAAAGTATTCTAAAGTTTTCATACACAATGTCTTTGGAACCGAGTGAATGATTTAAAATTGCGCTTTTTAATTCTCCAGAAATCTTTTTTTTCTCCTCGAAATCGCAATCCAAAACAAGCACATACTTGTCAATCATTCTTAGCCTTTCTTCTTTAGACAAGCCTTTCTAAGTACTGAGATGCTCTTTGATTTTCTTTTCCATTCGTGAATATTCCGTCTCGCCACTCCATACAAGTCGGTAAAGCTTGTCTCTCTCTCCATCACTGTACTCTTTTGGAATATTAAAATCTCCGTTTTAAGTGACGTAAACAGATTCACGAAAAACACCTGTTTTTCCAAATGCAAGAAGCTCAAGATGTCTTTTTTTATTTGCGTCAGTCTCTTTGATACTACATTCTAGAAAAAACGGAAAAAACTGTTTCATTTTATTCTTCTTGTAACCGATTTAATCCATTTTTAAGATCCTTTTTCGGTCTACCCACAGGTCGCTCTTCCTTCACGTCTTTAATCCATTCGTTTTTATCAATCAAGTTGTTTTCAACCGCAAGCATCATGAGCGACATTTTATTGTTTGAGGTTTTGGAAATTCCGTTTTCTTTCAGTAATTTTTTCAAATCCTTTTTCGTATATCTCATTTTTTATTAAAAAAAATATTATTTTGAAGAACATCAATAAATTCAAAGAATTCATGTGGGTGCTCTGCACCTAATAAACAATATTCATTCTGCTTCCATCTGATTTAAGCCTAAGCAATTTATCGGAAATGAGGACAGCAAAGGCTTGAGTGTTTGCAGGAACGTTTGCATTGAATGTATCTTTTATTTGCACATCTATCACTGAAGTTTTTAACCTCTCAGCCTGCTTGCTTACATCAAAAACAAAAAGAGGGCAAATGTATCTATAATTTAAGGCAGATAAATTAGGTTGAGCCATAATTTCGCTAATTCCATAAAGCCTATTGTCAAACTTGCATGCGTCTCTATAAGCTCTTGAGTATTTGTTGTTATTAAAGTCTAAATTGTAATCAACAGCAGGATACCTTTCACTGTTTAAGGTGACATATATGTTTTTCAAATCGCAGTGATCAAAGACTGAAGGATTTAATTCTTGACTTCCAGATTTATTGGTTTGGAATCCAACAATGACATACCTAGGTCTTTCACTAGCAGATCTTGCGCTTAACCTCCAACTAAAGTTGTTTGATACAGGAACAGCGATGGTATCACATTGTCTAGATCTGAACGAAAATGGAACATCTACTTTTGATTCAATGATTTTGTAAAGATTGTTACTAGTTACAACAGATGGTGTGACATGAGGCATAAACAAAGACAATTTAGTCAAACCCACTTTTCCTGCAGCTGTTGCAGCTGCTCTAAAAATAGCATCACTATCGCTCTTTCTCACAAGAGCAAGTGTATGCTTAAATCCATAGAGAACTTTATCGTAATCGTCGCAAAATCCAAAAATGTGCTTTAAAGGAATGCAGAACGAAAACGTTCCTTTTTCTTCAGGCTGTGCAATGATGTAATTTTGTTTTTGTTTATATCCAGTGTTGTTGACAAGATCTGCTAAAGCTGTTACGTCTCTTTGCCACAGCTGGTTCATACCCTCTGAAATTTGGAACTCTACTGGATATTTTAGGTATCCAATCATGGTGGTAGCGTGTCCAGGATCGTAAATGGTCTCCACCTCTTGATTCGACAACTGATAAGAAATCTGACTGAACATGTGCATGATACCGTTGTTAACCAAAGTAACAACGTCTGTATCAGCGTAGGAAGTTCCATCCGCTTTTAAAAGTCTTCCTTCAACCAAAAGGTACGCCTCAGATGGAAGCGTGAACAAATCTTGCTGCTCAATATTGATTCTTATTTCTCCATCCACGTTTAGATTCTTATTCACTGGTTCGTATTCATGAAACTCAAATCTCTCAATTTCTTCATCAACAATAATCTCTTCTGTAAAATTTAAAACATCGGAATTTGCCATTTTTATACATCAAAGAAAAAAAAATTTAGATCCTCATGCAACCAAAATCCCATTTCCCTTTTTTACCAGGTCTTGTATTCTAATCGCATTGTTTTTCAACAATCCTGATCCAAGCATAGAATATTCATCTATAATCGGTGCTGCTCTGTTAACAATGCTTGAAATAATTTCTTTGCTTTTAAGGCTGAGATCATTCTTTGCAGCTTCATGTGGCTTTGGAGTTCCAGTCTTGGAATACAATTTCTCAATGGTCTTTTTACCTTTATCAATAGCCACATCTCTAGCAGTGGAAATGGCTGTAGAAGCTAGCTCTTTTCCTGCAGATTTAGTAGCCATGATTGCTTCTCTTCCCAGTTCGGTTTTTGCAATTTTATTAGCCAAAGTAGATGCTGCTCTTGAAGCGCTTGAAGCTGCTGCTCTTCTCAAGAAATTCTTAAGCGTGTCAATTATACCACTTCCACCCACAATATGCTTCTTAACATATCTATTTCTATAAACGATCATTTTTATTTCCATAGATTTTTTTATTTCATATCGATATACGCGATCATAGCCTTGTACTCGTCTTTATTAATCCTATTCTGTCTCAACAGCTCATCGCAAATGGAAACAGCCACATTTCTCGACTCTTTATTTCCAGCATGCCATGCAGCTACACTCAATGTAAAACTTTGAACTAATGCGTTCGGATCGCTCGGAAGAATAATCACGCCATGACCTTTTTTGACTTTAGTTTCACTTTTAAATTTATCCCAAAGAGGCTTTATAATTTGTCGGTATTTTTCGCTTCTGGAGGCTTTTGGCTTGTTTGGATTTGATCCCGAGTAAATAGCACCAGTGTTGAAAATAATTTTTGAATAGTTTTGCAAATCTTCATCGTTAACGTCGCTCCATTTGTCTGGAGGATCAGATTCTGTCATAAGCTCCCAAAGACCCTTTGTTCCTTTATACCTCTCTCCTCCAACAACGATATCATTTCCATCCACCTCCACCTCCATTTTTCCAAAGTACAACTTATCACTAATTTTACTAATTTCGAAATTTCTTCTAACATCGTTTACGAAACGTGTATTTTACGAAACGTGTATTTAACATCGTTTACGAAACGTGTATTTAAAAAGACGGATGAAATGTCTCCTAAATGATTTGTCTCATCAAAACTGGGAGGCACTTGTTCATTGCGTCTTTCTTCGATGCTTTTGATCATCTTTTCATTGCTTTCAATCAGAGGCTTGTAAAGCTTGCTCAAATCAGTCTGAAGATTAGCATCATAAATATTTTCATTCAAACTATCTTGAAGATTCTTTTTCTTCTTTCAACAAATTCTCTCACAATTTCATCCCTCTTGTTAGGGTCTAGTATTTTAAAAAAGGACATTTTTTAAAACACAAGAAAAAAAAACGTAAAACACAAACTTATCTATGTTTTTTAAATTAGTTTTTTTAGATTCTTTGAATCAGTGGAAATCTACGATTTCTTAGATCCTTTGGATCCATGGAAAAATCTAATTTTTCTTAAACATATTGTTGAACGCTTTTATCGCGTCTTCTCTTCCTTTTTGGATCAACGACTCTTTGGTTATCTCGTCAATGTTGATTTTTGTTTTAGTTCTTATTTCCTTCATCAAGCTCTTAAACTTTTGAAGCTCGTCTAAAATCAATTCATACTCTGAATCGCTCACAACGTTGTCTACTAAAGCCTTTGAAATGTGACTGTTGATGGTGTTCAATTTCGACTCTGCCAACACTTTGATCTTTTCATGCTTCTCCGCTTTTAATGCTAGTTTTTTGTTGACTTGACCTCCTACAATGGATAAAAACCCCATTCCAATAGCCACACCTTCACACGCAATCGCAACAGGGGCAGCAGCGATGGTGCTCAAAGTTCCAATTCCAACAACTCCAAGTGCAACACCACCTGCTTGCAACGTAGTGTCTACAAAAGAAATGATTCTGAAAACGCGATGGTACTTTTTGCTCATATGTACTCTCTTTTTCCTCTCGTTGTCCATCTCTTTCTGAATCTCGCTTATTTTCTGAAGACGGTAATTGTGTCCTTCATCTGCAGGAGCTGTTGGAAGAACTGGATAAAGTTTAGATTTAGCATCGTAATTGTATTCCATTTTATATTAAACGAAAAAAAATATTTTTTTTTTTCACTCATTAATGAAATTGACAAAGCATAAACTTTCTCCTTTTTTAATAATGACATCTGACTTGCTGTTATTTAAAATCTCCATGATCACATTATCCACCGACTCTGATATCATCATGCTGTGACCGAAATAATCCAGTTTTGATTTTAGGCTTTCCCTCAAATTCACTAAAGCTAATCCGCTTTTAAGTTTTATTCCAAACATAAAAGTTATTTTCTGATGACTCAGTTTATTTAATGTGATGTCTTTTTGAGCAAATATTTCATATCTAGTTCCTACTTTTGATGGAGGATGCTTCAAATACTTGTCGAAAAAAAGAAATGATTTATTACACATCTTTCGATCATAATGAAAAAATTTTTTATATTGAGTCTCCATTTTTTATTACAAAAAAATTATTTTTTTTAATACATCATTTTATTCCATCTTGAATTTTCAATTCTTCAAAAAGAATTAAAAATCTGTTTAAGCAGCAGAAGCACACACTCTATATTTATCCTTATGAAAACCTTTACGCAATGCTTCAATCTTTAATCTATTTCTTTTCTCCTCCTCCTCATCAATGTATTCTACGCTTTCATCTTCGCTTTCATCATCTTCGCTTTCATCATCTTCGCTTTCATCATCTTCGCTTTCATAACGATTAAGCCTTAAACTATATCTATAATCTTCTCTTAAATCTTCAAACATTTCAAGCATATCGTCAGTTAATTCATCTTGTAAATCTAACATATCTCTTTCAAGTCTATCCAGATCTCTTTCAATACTATACAGATCTTTCCACGGTATGTTTTGCCCCATTGAACTCATTAGTTCTTCCATTGCATTCATTCGTTCTATTATTTCACTCTGTCTCATCTTCAGTTTATATATCAATAGAAATTTATTTAAGTCATTTTCAAAAATTTTTTTCATCTGTACATTAAGCGTAATAATAGATTTGTCCGAGAAGAAGGTAAAAGCTTCCGGATTGACCGACTTGAGCATCACCAGAGTTGAGCGTGACAACGAGTCTTCTACCAGCTGCGACACTGGGCATGGAGTCAGCTTCTCCAAAATTTCTGTAAAAAGAAATGGTAGATGTAGAGCCGATGGATGAAGTGGATTGATACAGAAGTCCAGTCGATTTGTTGTTGAATGAAGTCACATTTGATCCGTTCCATGAGGACAAGTAAAAATCTTCCAGCCCAGAGGATGAAAAGAAGCATGTACTGTCACCGTCATAACCAGGAAAGTAGGTGTAATTGTTGGTGTTGTACGGTGTCCAAGGAGTGAGTACAGTGCCGTTACCTGGAGGTAAATTTCCGTCGTACATTCTGACTCTAGATTCCCACCAGTTTCCATAGGCGCCAATGATGTGCATCCTGATGTATTTCAACGATACACCATTTCCTTTTCCGTTGGTGTTCATCAAAACGTATTCGCTGCCGTAAGTGGTATTCAAATATCGAAACGTTCTGCAGTACAGCTTGTAAAGAGGTATGGAAGCAGGAATGGAAGCAAGTGTGGAAATGAACGGTTGAATCCAATACGTGATGGCAGTAGCATTTCTGTTCACGAGTTGAATGGAGACGTCGTTTCTGAAAGGCATGTCCAACGTGAAATATCCTCCCAAGGAAGTGGTGTTAAACATGTTGCATCCTTGCAAAGAATTGGTGTAAAAAGCTCCTCCCAATGGTGAAAAAAGCAAATCGGTAGCAAGTCCTGTTTGATCCACTCCAATTCCTTCTGTTGTTTCTGAATAATTCCCCACATTGATTTCTCCGTCAGTAAAGATTCGAATGAAAACTTGACCGGGAATATTCGTGCCAGAGGTGCTGTATAAAGCCAGCCACAATCTTCTCAGTACTCCAGATTTTCCAGAAAACGCAAACACTGGCGAAGTGGTTAATGGTGCAACGGTCTGAGACTTGAACCCCAAGCTGGTAAAGCTAGAGCTTGGAACGACACTGGTCAAACTCGATTTTTGTAACAGTAAGTCCACATAATTTTTTGTCGCTCCATCTTGTGCGTTGGTTGGATCGAGCACGTTAATTAATTTGTGCGAGTTCAAATCCAAATCTGCTGCACCTACAGTCGTCCCACCCGAAGCATGCGTATCGACGTAATTTTTCGTAGCTGAATCTGAGGCTGATGTAGGTTCAGCTAAATTAATCAGTTTATGAGCTGTCATGTTAATGTCTACGTAAGAAATATTATTGTAAGAGACTTTGGTGTCTACATACCATTTTGTTGCAGCGTCTTTTAAATTGGTAGGATCAGTTACATTAATCAGTTTGTGAGAGTTCATGTCGATGATTCCCGTGATTGAACTGGATCCGTCGGTTTTAACACACAGACTCGAGCTGACGTCTACGTAATTTTTAGTAGCAGCATCGTGAAGATTGGTCGGTTCATTCAAGTTGATCGCCTTGTGGAAATTTAAATCCAAATCTGTAGTTCCCACTACAGAACCACCTGACGCATGCATATCCACGTAATTTTTAGTAGCAGCATCGTGTGCGTTAGTCGGTTCACCCATATTGATAATTTTATGAGAGTTGAAATCCATGTCTGCAGTGATGGTGCTGTTTCCATCTGTTCTGACATAGAGATCACCTGTTATGGCTGATGATGAGGAAGGATCATAAAAATACCTTCCCAATTCAGTTCTTCCAAATTTGTCAATCATTTTATATAGACACGACTTTTTTTTCACCAAAGTGTGTTAACAACGCTTTGAAAGTCATCCCCTTCCTGTAATTTTTTCAAGACGTAAAGACACAAGTGGCCGCAATAAGACGTATCACCAAATTGAACTCTCTCGCTGTTGTAAAAGACTGGGCTTTTTAAATAATCAATGAGCTCAACAAGAGGAGGCTGAGCATAAGAGTCAAAGCTGTATTTTTTATCCCCATCTTTATACCAACACACCCAATGAAATCCATCTGTACTAGAATCTCCCGTGTTGAATACCACATTCTTTTTTTCTTTTCTTTTTTGGCAATTCATCCCTCACAAACACACCTCTAAAGTTTTTAATTTTGAGCTTTTTCACAGCATCTATTAATTGAAAGTTGGTTAGAGGTTTGTTCGGTAATACAATTCCTTCAACGTTGATCATTTTTTAAAATTCAGAAAATTTTAAAAAATTCGAAGAATTCCATGGGTTTTTACATTTCATCTTCCGATTCTTTCACCTCTAAATTCAAGTCTTCACACATCATGATGCTATTAGAAAAAGTTGCATTTTTTACGATGACGGCTTCGACCAGTTTAACTTGAATAGACACAATCGAAGGACCAATATACACCCCCTCAATTCTAAGTCCTCCAATGGCATAACATCTTTGATTGAGGAAATCATGTCCAGAAGATCTGACCAAATTTTTATTAATACGTTCCCCTTTAATACCATTTTGTATATCAAGATCTGTTTTCTTTCTATGAAATACAGAAGTAATTAGTATTTCATCTTTCTCATTTTTATCTATAAACATTTTAGCATAAAACACAGGAGATACTTCAGGATGATCAGGCTTATATTTTAAAATACTCAATTCGTTTGAATTAATTTGCTTTTTTCTTCCTCCCTTTTTAAGTTTGGCTGACAATTTAACGAAGGACATAGCCAGTCAATTTTTGTGTTGCCGGATCTTTATTCTCACATACACCATACGAAAATAATGTAGGTGTTCGTAATACAAGAGGACCATCTCCATTTGAATAAGAATATTTTACGGGTACTTTTTGATATACTACTGGTTTTGTTGCCGCGTAAATTTCTCCAACTGATAATTTGCTCTCATCAAAATTTTCAATCGTAATAAAATTCATTTCTTTTATATAGAAAAGAAAATTATTTATATCATTTTTCGGATTAATGAAATTATTCGAATTTTAAACATCATTTTTTGCAAACGTATCAATTCTTCATTATTCACCTACGAGTTGAATGAATCTGGATATCTTAACCTTATCGTCATACAAATTATTTTACTAATTATACCACAGTATCTACGCAAGTTATTCATGTATGTTTCCAATTCCATATTTCCTCTATCCCATCGAAATTTCTGTTCCATTTCTAAAAAATCATCAACCAATTCATTTTCAAAATAATACATCTTTTCAAGGATATCATCCATATTATCTAAATTCACTGCTTCATACATACTACAACGTAATTCATCCAACATCAATTGGTACCTAGACATGAACTTATTCAAGTCAATATGTTTCATGCATTCATACATATCAGCTTCAAACACATTTATTTTTATAATCATCTTATTCATTATCTCATTCATTGTCGCATTCATTTTTTCTTGCCGTTAATTTATTTAAGTCATTTCAAAAAATTTTTTTTTCTTGTCATACAAAACGACGCGTCTATTTTTGCAAACGTATCAATTCTTCATTATTCACCCACGAGTTGAATGAATCTGGATATCCTAACCATTTGACTAAAGATCTGTTCTTTTGCTTGCGAATGACTTTTTCAATTCTAAATATGTCTTGATTGGTCTTTTGCATTTCTTGTTCATAAAATGTACCTTGTATTTCTTCGCTGTGATGGTCTGATATTTTATACGTAGGCGGGTCTGTGTACTGAATTTTTGATATAGTAAAAACCTCATCTGTCCATCTCGGTGTATACCCCTTTTCAAAATGTGATTTCTTTTTAGTGATCCTCACTTTATCTCCAATGGAAAATTTAGGTTCTTGTCTTTCTGTTCTCACCTTTCCATTTAGGGTTATCCATACCCTGCTTTTATTCTTTTCATCGCTAGCTTCAACTGGAGTCATTTTAATGGAAGAGTGTTTGGTGTGGTTGTAGTTATCAACCATTTTGTCTAAAACGTCAATGTATTTATTGGTGTTGTTAGCTGAAAAGTATTTAAACATTTTCTCTTTCATTGTTCTATTCCACCGTTCAACAACGGAACTTTTTTCTTCATTTTCAGTGGAGTATAATTGCACACCTAGAGCTTTTACATGCTTGTTATAAAACTCTTTACCTTTATCCACCCACATTTTGACGCACTTTCTCTCCTCAAATATTTTGCTTAGAGCGCTAGCTACATCAACTCCAGTTTTACTCTTTAACGGAACAATCCATCCATACTTTGAAAACACATCAATAACCATGAGCAAGTATTTAATTCCGTTGTTGAATTTTGAAAACGACTGCATGTCAACCAAATCTACAGCCCATATTTCATCAATGTCATTCACAAACACTTTTCTTCTTCTGAAATGATGTATTACTGGTTTATGAAGCTCGTTTGCAAGTTGATCAGTCCATTTCAGGTTCTCCGGTGGTTTTTTTTTATATTCGATTGCGAATCCGTGGAAAAATCTGTGATTTTTTTAACACCTAATCCGAATTTGGCTTTGGCTTTGATGATGGGTTCGATGATTTTTCGTTCGTTTATTTCTTTCTGAGTGGGATTTTTTATAGAGTTCATTTCTTCAAGCATCATTCGATCTGCTAAATTTCTGTTTTGCTTGTCGTTAAAATACTTGTAAGCTAAATCGTGGTGATATGCAGCATTGTCTACTCTATCCACCGGTTTGCTCCAATCTTGATACATGTCTGTGGAAGTGAGTCTTTTATCTAAATTGGTTCCAGGCCCCGCAAAGTTCATACCTGGAACGTGCATTTCTCCTGGAAACTTTGCCCATGGAAGTTTGATTTTGTTTGAGAGTTTGTTGATCGATTCCACCAAGTCTCCTCCGCTAAGCGCATGCGCAGAAACAAACTTGTTTTTGGTTATTCCACAGATGACGCAAGTTCCTTTAAGCATATTTCTATTGCTTTTGCTTATAGCATGATGCAAGTTGTTCGTTTCTGTTATTCTTTTACATTTAACGCAATACATTTTTTATATTCAACATAATAAAAAATGGAAGTGATTGATTTGTCATGGAATGTAAATAAAAGCAAAAGGAAAAACAACAAACTTTTGCCTAGAAGTATACGTGGAATCATTATTGGGAAATCAGGTTGTGGTAAAACGACGCTGCTGCTCAATTTACTTTTAAGACCTGGATGGTTAGACTATAATCATTTACAAGTGTTTGGAAAATCTCTTTTTCAGCCGGAATATAAAATATTAAAAAACTCGTTCGAGAAGAAATTACCGAAAGAGGTTATTCTTGATTTGTTTAACATTCAAAGCAAAATTGAACAATTAAACGTGAGTCCTGAATGTGTTATTGATGAAATTTCAAAAAAATGGAATAACACAGAGGATATGGAATGTCAATTTTTCGAAACAGCTGACGATGTGCCTGAACCAGAAGATCTTAACGCTGCTAAAAACAATTTAATGATCTTTGACGATTTGCAATTGACTAAACAAAACAAGTGCGAAAAATACTATATCCGAGGAAGACATTCTAACGTTGACTGCTTTTACCTCGCTCAAAACTATTTTATGCTACCTAGACAAACCATTCGAGAAAACGCTAATTTCATTTGCTTGTTTCCTCAAGACTCGAAAAACATTAACCACATTTACCAAGATCATGTTTCAAGCGATATGAAAATAGAAGAGTTTAAAAAGTTTTGTAAATATTGCTGGTCTCAACCTCACGGATTTGCCGTCATTGACTTATCCTCAAAAAAGGATTGTGGAAAATATCGAAGCGGATTTGACAATTTTTATTTTCCCAACTCTATATAAAAAGATGAGCGGATTTTATCTCCTTGCAAAAGCAAAAAAAGAAACTCCAACCGTAAGAAACAGCGTCATCCAAACTGAGTTTGACAACCCCATCGAATTCGAGCCTAATAAAAAGTATGAAATGGCTCTTGTTGGTTTTGACACTGTTCACAGTTACACCAACATCAATTCTACAAATAATGTTTTCAGATACAGTCCCAACGCCGGTTCAAACAGCTACACCATTTACATCGAAGAAGGAGCGTATGAAATTAGCGAGATTAATGATTATCTTCAGAATGAAATGAAAAAACAAGTTGGAAACTTGTATAGAGCGGATGGTGTTGTTATCGGTGCAAACCTAACCACTTTAAGATCTACACTGAAATTTGGAAAACCTGGATCTACAACAAAATATTGGGTGGATTTTAACGTGAATAACAGTTTAGCCACTGTTCTTGGATTTAATAAAGCAGAATATACCTATATAGAGAAAAAGGAAGATCCGACAGATCCAAATAAAGTCACAAGTTATATTGACTATTACGAGTCTGAATCACTTTCGAGAATAGACGATGTAACCATCATCAGAATCACAAACGATGTTATTGGATCATCTTATGATAACGGAAAAAGAACATCTGACATTTACTCTTTTCATCCTGACTCTCCTCCAGGCTACAAAATTAGCGAAAAGCCTTTCCACTTGATATACTTACCTATCATGGTGGGTAGAATTTCAAGAATGGAAACAAGAATTGTAGATCAAAACGGTAACTTGATCGACTTTAGAGGTGAAGACATTATCCTTAGATTTCACGTTAGAGAAAGAATAACCTCTGTGCTCCAAGACCTTTTTACGAGCAGCGCAGTTCAGCGATAATTTTTTTCTTTTATTTTAAAAATGAGCTACCAAAAAGTAAAAATAAACATTTCACAAAGTCAATCTGACAAAATAAAAAAAGCGATCCAAGAAAAGACTGATGTCAATATAAGACTATCTCATTCAGATCTAGAAGGCGAACATGTTCTCGCTATCACTAATGCGCAATTGAACAAAATTAAAAAAGCGTATGAAGCTGGTAAAGGAGTCACACTCAAACTGAGCAGAAAACAATTATCATACAACTCAACCATTGAAGGCGGATTTATCGGAGCTCTTTTACCGTTATTAGGTATGTTAGGCAGCACTCTTGCAACAAGAGTAGTTCCTGCTCCAGCCACAGGATTGTTAGCAGGTGTAGGATCTTCTGCTGGTTCTGCTATGATTGATAAAATTGCTGGAAGAGGAATCGTTTACTTGAAAAAGAATGGAAATGGAATGAAAATGACTGCTGCAGGATCAGGAATCTTTTTAAGACCTTGGGTAAAACCTACTATTGGTGAAGGACTCTTTGTTAAAAATGGAAAAGGTTATCAATCTGTTGGAGCCGGATTATTGCTCGGACCAAACTCACCTTTCTCAAGCATTCCTTTTTTAAATTTAATTTTGTAAATTATACAAAGAAAAAACTTTTTTTCTTGTTATAAAAAAATGTCAATGAGTATTACAGAACAAGATGAATATGAGGAATTTTGTTACAGTGAACTACAGCAAATAATTAATCCCACTTTTGACCCGGAATTACACAGAATTGCTACACAATTCCACAATGATAATCGCAAAAAATTAAATACCTTACCCATTTTAAAAAATGCATTTGAAGAAGAACCAAAACAACTACATGCACAAACAATAAGACAAACACCTTTTTCATAATGTGAACACATTATAAAAAAAATATCAATCTGCCGGAAAATCGACATTATTATGCAAAAAAAGTAGCAATGCGCCAGAACCCGGGTACACAAATGATTATTTTTTTACTTCTTTACACATCTTAGAAATAACACACATTTTTAAATAAAAGGTAACACATCGCATCAAAGCTATCACCCTTAAGTATGGGAAAGTATCAATGCGCCAGAACCGGCTTTCAATAGTAGTAATAGCATCGCGTGTTTGACTATCTGTATACTGAAGTCTTTGTTTTCATCTACCAGTTTTCGTGTTATTTTTTTGTCATGCCATTTTAGATAAAATATTGATTTTTATTTTTTGGTTAGAAGATATAAATAGATGGTTCATTTGGACATATGATAAGTACGGCATCTCATATTTTCAGTTCATTACAAAATACTACATTTATACTATAATGATGAGCAGTTTCATTAACTTAAAAATTATTCATGTTTTATCTAATAATTTCAAGTTTGCTAAGCATGCTTGAGAACCCACTAATTGCTGCTACTTAAAAAAAAAGTATTTTTAAGCGCGGACGGAATAAATCTGCTGTATTCATAAATGTAAGAATGTATTGCGGTTTCGTTTTATTCAAATGGAAATGCATAGCCACGTTGTTCATACGTAAAATACAAATATAAAAAACATATAACAACTTGTTAAAAAATTTCTGTTAAATTATGAAAACCAACGTTTAAAGTTGATTACAGTTGGTGTGGATCTGACCCTACTCATTTTCACATTACTTGAGGTGCCCGTTAAATTTTTAACGCGAAATTGATATTATGAAATGGAATTTCCCGGGTATATTCCTTCTAATAAATTCATATGCTTTCATGGAGTTCTAAAAGATCTTGTTCAGTTTTTAGAAAAAACGTTTGGTTTATTTGACGTGTAGAAATACTTGTTTGAAAACTAGGACCACCCTAATATATTATTTCAAGGGTATGAATAACCTATTGAAAAGACACAAACATAACATCCACATAGACACAGGCAACAACTAAAGATGGCAGATAAAAAGCATTATGTTTATTTGATTTTTGGTAAAGAAAAAATGACATATCTAATGCACACATTATTAAAATCTTTTGGCAGTGATTATAAAGTGTTGGTTCTGCATTGCAACCATATGGCTAATGAAAGTAAGTTAGTTAGAATGTACAGTAAAAAAAGGTTAGACAAATGTTGATTTAATTGCTGTATAATCTCACAATAGGATACCTATATTGCTAATTAATCTCAACAGGCTTTACAGTTTAATATCTGTAAATATATATATTCAATTTCTTAAATAATATTACTGAATTATTTCTATGGTAAATGCTCCATAAATTTAGTTTATTGATATAAAAATATTTATTTAAATAAATTTGATTTCAGTCTTAA
The DNA here is from genome assembly GCF_058129835.1 of Hydra viridissima. Lineage (NCBI taxonomy): Eukaryota > Metazoa > Cnidaria > Hydrozoa > Anthoathecata > Hydridae > Hydra > Hydra viridissima. The sequence goes on from NW_028324303.1 coordinate 5,937,773, forward strand.
AAATTTCATTAAACTTGGTTAAATTATATTTACAAACTATTAATACTTTTCATAAATTTGAAATTCTCCTTGCTAAATGATAGATTTTCCTTGCTAAATAATAGATTTTCCTTGCTAAATGATAAATTCTCCTTGCTAAATGATTTTTGTGATTTTGAGAGCTCATTCATAAAAACCTGATTTCAAAATGCTAAAAACCAAAATATAAATTAAAATAGATATACATGAAGTCAGGCTAAATTCTTTTAAAAAAAGTTATGCAACTTTTTTTAAAAATGAAGAAAAAACTGTATTTGTCTGAGATGATCCATGTGGGACCTTGTAAAAACTTGGTCAGTTTGATATGGAGTGGCCCTATTTTATTGTTGTATATTCAAAAGATATTTTCATGATGCCAAATTTCTTCTAACACCATATTTTTGTTTGAATCCAGCAGGATATCTAAATAAAACTTTGAAAATCTTCTTTAAGTTTGGAAATTTTTTTTTATTTTTAAATATTTTTAACAAGGTTTACTTAAAACTCTTCTAAACCCTCAAATCTTTGTAATATACATACATATATATATATATATATATATATATATATATATATATATATATATATATATATATATATATATATATATATTTTTTTTTTTTCCAGCGTTTATTTTTTTATTCCAGCTGGTTATATAATTTTGTGTAAGCATTTTAGGCAAAAAATCTTTATACAAATTTATTGAAGTTTTTTTTTTACAAGTTTTAAAGGTAGATACAAAAAATATGTACTTACACATTGATAAATGTAATTTAGACCATCAGTATAATTTACATGTGTGTATAATTTGTTCAGTTTATGCATATTTATAATTCCTATAAACATAATGTTAAAGTTGATTTTAAAATAAGAAAACGCTCAAATATAAGTTTTAAGTAGTTAAATATTTTTGCGATTTACAATAATTTTGGTCAACTTGAAAAAATAAGTATCAAGCAGGTAATTATGATAAATGTGATGCTATTCAACAGCAGTGCTAGAACTATCATCATGTACCCTAATTCCAAAAAGTAACAAATTTTGTCTAAAAAAAGCTTGCCAAGTCCATCAAAAATCATAATTTATTAAATTTTAAGTAAAATGTGTATTTTCTGTATAATTTTAATCTAACTTTCTGGATTAAAATATTTGTATTGATTTTAAAACTATAACAAAATAAAAATGTGCAAATACATTCAAAATATTGAGGAAAGTTGATAAGAAACAGATGATTTATGAATATAATTGTGGATAATTCTCTTGGATAGTATAAAATGAAACATAGTTAATGGTGAGGTATAGAAATACAAGCTTGATGCAAAAGTAGCAGTTAAAAAACAAACAAATCAAAACAAATAAATAAAAGTTTTGCTTAAATTTTTATTTCTTTTTTCAATAGAGCTGTAAGAAATTTTTTTGTAATTTAACTGTTATATATGAATAAATATATAGTAGAAGTTGCACAACTCATGAATTTTATACTGCAATAATACTTCAGCTCAATTAAGACTTTTTTTGTTAGTTTATATCAAGTATTCATTCAAACATGGCTTCTTTCTTCAAATCAATGAACCATCAATGACTGCAATACAGTTTGGAAGTTGTGCAATTTTGAAGAATTGGTCAATTAATTTGTCTAATGCTGTTTCTTCAGTTGGAAAGATAATCCATCTATTCTTACTATCACAAACAGTCTCCACAAATAGCTTCACACAATGACCAACAGAAGCTATACTACCACCAAATGATTTGGCTAAACTTCTTCAGTCATTTCCACATACCAAGTACTTCAGTCCTATTAAAATCAAAATATGTGACAAAGAATGATTTCTGAAAGTAGATCTTTTGAGAAAAACTTGGTATTCTTGGATCAAAAGTTCTATCTGTTGTTGAGGAAATTGGTGCAACTCAATTCAAAATGGCGTAGGTTTTCCAATTGATTGTATCGATCTTGGAAAAGTTTCTGCTGACAAAGCAATCTGTCATTGACGGTTGCCATCAGTTCAACAAATTTAACCAAAGCTACATGCACCATAAGGAAATAAAAATTTTATGCTGCAACAGATGAGTAATAAACCCGATTTTAGAATAACAGCTGCTTGCTTGATGTTGTTGATTTAATAAGGAAATCCCATAATAATTGCCACATTTTCTAATTTTGTCAAAAATCTTTACTGTTTATGAGACAATTTGTTTAACCACATTGTTATTTTAGTTTAACAATGTGGTTAATCTCTAATGGTATGGATAATACTATGTGATTTTATGAGACAAAAATAGTTTATCCATATGCAAATTTGCATAGCAATGTTGTTAAAATAGCCATATTACTTTTATGAGATACCCTGCTTACCTTTAATCTTGTTACTGTTTCTAAGACTTTAATTTCTCCCAAGGTGTCATTTTTAAATAATAAGTCATTATAGCAATAAAACTAATCCAACATTATACTAAAAAAAACTCCTGAATAACATTTTGAAAATTGGATTATGTTAACCTAGAACAATTCAAGCAATGGGGAGTATTTTTGAAAGAGATATGTTTAATACTAAACTTAATATTTGTTTTAACATTTTCTGGTAAATTTTGGGTCTATGGTAATTTTTATTTATTTGTAAATTTCAAAACATAATGTTAACAAATATCTCCATTTTTTAGGGGTTACAAAATCTGGTTCTTTTCTTTTTCAGCATTGGATACTCTTTACATTTATGAGAGACTTACCTGTCCTGATGTTAAATGCACTATGTTAAATCACAAGTTAGATGAATTTCATAATGCTTCTGGGCCTATGGACACCCACTATGATATTATTATCTTCAGTGTTTGTTTAAATGATAGTTGCCTTCTTGATTTAAAATCTTTTTGTTCATCACCTACATATAATTTACCAATCTACGTCTTTACAGAGGTTTGTGAGAAGCTTTGGACTCTAACATGTTTAGAAGATATTTTTCCACTTGATGTATGGGGATTTTGGACCAATTGCATAATAAGCAATTATTTGGGTTCTCCAGTAAAAGTTGTCACAAGAAATATCTGTAAATGTGATAATTTTTATGAAGTAGTTACAACCTCTACGGTTTGTTCTTCAGTTTCACTTAGATTAGAGAATAGACTTTTGGAATGTTTGTATAGTGAAAATGAAAGCTTGAGAAATGACTTGGCTGTACTTACCAACACTGGTAACAGCATTAGAAATGCATGTGCACACTATCATTTTGATTTAAGTTGTGATACAATATCTTTAGCAGAAATTAAAAGATTACCATGTAAAGGCTTAACTGAAACCTCTGACATGCCACCTAATATTTGTGAGAAGACTTCAAGAGAAAAAGAAGCCTTAAACTTTGAAGTAATTTTATCAGACAGGGTAGAAAGAGCTGGTAAAGGACACAGCATATTGGCTGACAAAGTACAAAAAACAGGTCAAACTGACTATTTATTAAATGAAAAGGCAGAAGTAACAGTTGAGTTTGATAGTTTGGCAATCTCTTCATTATTTGTAGAGTATGATAAAGTTTTTGTGTTTTGGAAATATATTGCGCAAATGCTTTTTGAGAATGTATGCAAGCTTGATAAACAAAAAAAAAGAAATGGCTATAATTCCACAGAAAGGTTTGTGTTTGTTACAGAAACACACAAAGAAGCCATTATGCTGTACAAAATCATTCTAAGTTTTTTTGAAAGATTTCAGTTTTGTTTTGACATAGTTTTAATCTCCTGTTTATTGCAATCAAAAGTAAACTGCGAGTCAAAGTCTCTTGTTGCCATAGTTACATTTAAAGAAGTTTTTTTAAACATTTCTCCATTTGAATGCAAACATTTGATATTGTATTATCCAGTAAACTGTTACATAGAATGGATTCAACTTAAGCAGAAAGCCATAGAAGCTGAACAAGTTTCTCTGTTGTCTAGTGGCAATCAAAAGTTAGAGGTATTTATATGTTTTATACTCATTTTGTATACTGAGTGTCTTACAAGTGGTCCAATTTTTCTATTTGTTTCTCATAGTTGTTGAGTTTTTTGTAACCAGTCCAATCAAAATATTGGTTTGGAATCCTTGCATAACAATTGAAACATTAAGACAAAAACTATAAAAACAGAGATCAATCAAAAGTTTAGAGAACATTTTTGTTAAAATAAAAATTCATTAAAACTTATTTAATTGCTTTAAAAAAATTTTTTTATTTTTGTTGTCTTTGATATTTTCAGTTTGTTTTACATTTCTTTCATATTTTCTTTTTTTTTTCTCAATACAATTCTCAGTATTTAATTTTAGTTATATGAAAAAATTGATGATTTGCTCATAAGCAAGATGGATAACATTGCTACAAATAAGCAGTAAGTAAACAGTCAACTTAACAAATTTTTAAGATAAAAGCTTAAAATCTAATTAAAACTTAACAGTTTAAATTACCCAAGTTTTTCTAATTATGTTTTTTTTGGTAAAACTCCAATAACTAAACAATTTTGCTATTCTATGTTTTTAACTTGATTTTCCTATTAATTTTTTATTAAAAAATATTTTCAAAAATATTAGATTATATAATTTTATTTTAAAATGTTAAGTAAATTTGTCTGTCATATAGGAAGGTCCATTAAATGTATACAAGTTCATTTTTTGAAATTTTTTATTATGAATGTTTTAGTCTGAAGAAGTCAAATATCAAGTGTGATGTTGAGATTCTCCCTGAAAAAGTACTTCAAACAATGACTAAAAGTGATTTTGAGGTAAATTTTGGTGGACTCAGTTTAGTTGTGTAATATATAGCTGGTTTGAGATCTGCTTGAATAAAGTAGTTGAAAAAAAAAAAATTTTAATTAGCAAAGTTAGCAAAAGTTCAGTTTTTTAATTTGGAAATTTTTAAAAATTTAACTTTAAAACTTTTTTATACTTTTTAAAAAATGCATTAAAATTCTTTATAAATGCTTTTTTAAATGTTATAGTTTAAAAAGAGTTAAAAATGTTTAAGACCAATTTTCAGAAATAATTTTAATTTCAGAAAATAAGTCTTGTGTCTACATGGCACTAACTTTTCACTATCATAATTGTAACTGCTCACAACAACTAATGATTTTGACTTTGGGATAAAAAGAATTACTTACTGCTAAGTCATTTGCAGAAAGTGGATGATATATCAAGGGTTGTTTTTTTAGACAAATTTGTATAAAGCAGGTTTAGATTTTTTTATGAAACAAGAGTTTTTTTAAAAAAAAATGATTCTTTCTCCTCACAATGTTGAGCACTAGAACTAAGAAGTATGTGGTAACTCTAGGAACTAATTAGTACAATAAAATAAAGCAGAATGTGAATTTAAATTAGTATATAGAATCTTTGAGGTTCTGCTTAAAGGAAAATTGTGACTTTGTTATGATTGCTGTACTGAATTTAATGATTTCTGTAATAAATTAAACACATTTTTTTCTTTTATTGTTATTTTTTTATTAGGTATGCAATCAAGAAAATCTAAATATAGGTGATAAGCAACATATTTATGTATACTCTATTTGTTTTTCTGAATCATCAACAGTCGAATCATCGTCTTTAATTGGACTGTGTGTCAAATCACCATTACCTTTTGTGAGTAGTAAAGCCTATTGCTGAATGATTTGTTATAAAATGTTTGAATTGTGAAGCATTTTCTAATTCTCTTTTAGATTTCTCCAATTGTTCTTTTTGACAACTATCAATCAGTTAGAGTGCAAGTGAAACATAGTTTTGAGTGCAACATGAAAAAAAGCGAAATGAGTTTAATTCAAAATTTCATGTTTCTTGTGTATTGTGATGTTTTAAAGATCACTAAGATGGAGATAGGATGTGACTATTACATATGTGTTTTATTAAAGACAGAAAATGGTGTATTTGAAATTGACTTTAACAAAATGCAACAAACAATCGAAGCTTATAATAATCTATCTGAATTAAAAGCAAGTATTTTAAGCAATAGAACACTTGATAAAAAGGATGTTTTTTTTAACGATATTGAAGATGAAAATCTGAAAATAAAGGAACTATACAATAAATTCCATGATACTCTTTTTGTGCAAAGCCATCTCCCATTAAATTCTTTGTTCCATTTGGCAAGTCATACTAATTGTAAAAAAGTTGTTCTAGCTTCGGATCCTTTTCCTGATCCTACAAAAGCAGTCACTTACAAAGAATATTTTTATAAAAGGTATAACTTTTTCATTGAAGAAAATGAGCCCATGATACCTTTGAACTACTACAAACCAAACTTTAATGCCCTGAGAAGTAAGAATTACAAAAAAAGCACAAAAAAACGAACCATTATATATTTGCCTTTTTCATTGCTAATTCCAGTGCAGTACCTCAGTTTCAGTTTGTTGCAATACTTTTGTCTTATGCTATCGGTTATATATAGCATCAAGTTAAATGTGAATATTTTTTGCATTCAAAAGTCAATCAATGTTTTCTCAAAAAAGCAATGCTTCTCTTACCAACCTTCAACTCAAATCGAGAAAAGCATGCACAATAATATGCTGAATACCACTTACAGTACCACTTCTAACTCTGCATTAAACAGGAGTATTTTAAATAGCAATGATGTCAGTTGTGAAAATCACATGCAAGACTTTTTGATAAAGCACAGACTTTTTTTACAGTCATTAACTGCTGCAAATACTACTCTAGATGTTAACAATGAAGTGCTGGAGTTTTTAGGGGATTCAGTGATAAAGTACATTGTGAGCATGGAGTTGTATTTAGCATTTCCCAACGTAAAAACAGCCGTATTAGTTCATTATAGAAATACGATTCTGTCAAATAAATATCTGTCTGAACTGGCCACTTCCAGGCATATTGATGAGCTAATAATGCATGAAGTATTCGAGCCTGCAAGTGTATTTTCGATGAAGACTCAAAAGGCAAACAAATGCGATTTGAAAAACATGAAAGAAAAACTATTTGCTGATGCTGTTGAAGCTTTTATTGGTGCTTGTTTTTTAAATGTATCTGAAGATTTACTTTACGAAGTTTTTAATTATTTTGGTATTAGCATCACCGAGCTGCCGGCGTTACAAAGAAACGGTTATCCCAGAATTAATTTTTCACTAGAATGTGAGTTGTTAAAAAATAAAATTCAAACATTAAAATCACTGGAATTAAAATTGGGGTATAAATTTAAGGACCCGATGCTCTATTTCAATGCATGTTTGCACCATTCTTATCCAGATGAATTTCAATTGTATGTAAACAAGAATGAATTTAACATTGACGCTGCCATCAGCATCGGTAGCAACGAGAGATTGGAATTAATTGGTGACGCCATACTTGACGTATTAGTGACAAGAGAATTATTTCGCAGAAACGAGGAGTCGAACACTTACAAAAGTGGAAATCTTAGTCTTATCCGCTCTGCAATAGTCAACACTTACACGTTCTCAGTGTTTGCCACTGACATAGAGTTACATAAGCACATGATTTTCAACTCCCATGTGCTATCGCGAAAGATAGTCGAGTGGTTGGATGTATACGAAGAGAAGCGAAAGAAAGGGGCTGTTCATAATGAAGTATTTATTTTGTTGTTTTTGTTTATGTATTAATAGTCGACACGGGAATTGAATGCCCAGCATTGTATTTACCGATCTATCAACAGTAACACATGGTTGATATTTACATAAGAAAAAGTGCAGACTTTTTCTCAATGAGCGAAAACAACTCTTTTAGGAAACATTTAACGCTTTTGTGGTTTTCCACAAAAATCGTTTTATAGAAGTACCCAAAGAATTGGCGAACATCTACGAAGCTATTGTTGGTGCGGTTTACTTAGATAATGATGGAAACTTGGAAGAAGTTTGGCGGGTGTTCTTTCCAATTATGAAGAGCGTAATAGGTAGATTCTTGAAAATTAAAACGAAATTTACAGTTTCCAATAAGACATATTAAGAAAAATGTGTAGAACTGTTTTCCCCGGGGTTTTTTGTAGAATCTTCAGATTTTAGACTAAAGCAATAGTAAAAATACAACTTTGTAAAATGGAATTGATAAACTCCCTTTATAAAGGTTTTTAAGAACCATAAAATTTTTTAAAGTATTGTTTGAATTTTAAATTATAAGTTTCTTTTTAGATTTGGTTTATAATAAGGCTCCTCATTCGGTGTTACAGTTTATTTCTGAAGCACACCCTGGTGTTTCATTTGTGTAAGTGCTTTTGTTCTATATCTATCTTCATGCTGAAAATTAAAAAAAAATTAAGAATCTCAATACGTGTGTTTAAGATCACGAATTATCGTAATTTTAGAAGCATGCATTCTTAGTTCTTTTATAGTTTTTTTCTATTTAATCTCACAGTTGAGCTGTGCAAAGTTCTTAAGCTGTTTGAAATATTTGTAGCATCAATTAATTTGACAAATGAAAAATGGGTTTATTTTTAGAAAGCTCCCTCCTCACGTAAACGATGAATTCACCTGGATTATGACTTCTAACGGTGACAAGCTTTTTGTCACCGCTAAATCATCTAGAATTGCTAAAGCGATTCTGGCCGAAAAAACTTTTCGTAAATTGCAACATCTGTGAATGTCTCTTTACTTTTCAACCACATAATTTCAACGTGAAATATTAAAAGTTGTGATTTAATGTCTAATCTATTTTAAAGCCATATTATTTTTTTTTCAACATCCATGAATTATTTTACACATTTATCACTTGATCTTCACAACTTGCGTTACAATAGGCGAAATTTTTTTTTGGAAATTTACTGATAACAGAATTTTATTTCCTAAGACGTATGAGTCCAATAAACGGTAATATTTTGCTGCAGAAATAAAATACTTTGAGGTCTTTCGCAGACCGACTTTGTTGAGCGCACAACGAAATCAAAGTAAATTGGGGTTTACCGTAATGGATTCACGTACGAAAAGTATTATAAAACGAAGAATAGCCTCCGATAGTACAGCACCAACAAATTCTTCTGAGATAATTAAGAAGCTTAGCCAAGTCTCACAAAGTACTTAATGCAAAAAGTGTTATGAAATAAAATCTAATTTTTGTGCATGGGTTTTAAATCCCAGTTACTTGTTCCAATATAATTATACTATACTTAATATAATTATTTCAAATGCCTCGGTTCAAATACAAGAAAAAAAAAAAAAAAAAATTAATGTATTATGACACATGATCGTAAATTATAAAATTTAACAGTAAAAAAAAAAAATAAATAAAGTTGAATCAAACAAAACCATATAGGAGTATTCCATTTATTTCCTATTTTTCGTCGACTTACGGTAAAGCCCATATTGAATAACTAAATTCGCCATAAAAGGCCGATCAAGGAAACTAGCAAACAAGAAAAAAGAGTTCGTCTGACAATGACACCATTAAAAACTCAAACAGAAATTCGTAAGCTTTATTTTTAAAAAAAAATGTTTGGAAAATAAACTATTTTTTTAAAAACAGTAATCTAATCAATTGTTTTCTCTCCTAATCGGATGGAGAAATAAAAAAAAACGTCGAGAATTAACTTTCTTCGTCTTAAAAACTCAAAAAACTTTGCAAATAAATATTGAACTTTAGATCTTAATTTCGTACAAAACTCAACAACAAAAAAGTTCAAATGGCCGAGGACTGGACAGATTTAAATAGGAAAATAAAATTATACAAGAATTTTTTGATATAAAATAGTAAAAATTTAGTTCCGCTTCCTTCGTCAAATTCTGTTTACAATTTATTCACTAATTATTCGATTGAAGATCATACACGTGTTCCAATGTCACTCACGACCTAAACACAAAAACGCAGTTTACAAGAAACTTCGCATTTTTGTGTAACTAATAAATAAAAAATACCACTAAATTAAAACGTGTCTCCGACGCAATAAAATGACCCTCTGTTTTGTTCATTGTTCCCAAGACTTGTAACTGGTAATTATTGCTGTTAGCATAATAAAAATAAAGTGCTGAGGACGGTAGGTCGAGTTTAAAAAGACTCATTGAATATAAAAGACGTTGAAAAGTTGATGCATTTGTTAGATCCAAAAATTAAGAACAAAATAATTAAAATCAAAAGAAAATACATAGGGTGCACTCTTTTTATTGAAACATCATAAAATTGAATTGTAAGGTTGGATCTATTATTGGTTTTTTAATTTAGACCGCGTATACTTGGGACATATAGTCATTAACTCACATTTTTCATTGCGTCCGCAATTTGTTTCTCTACCTGTTTTCCTTGAATGGCTTCTAATTCCTAAACAAAAAATACATTAATAAAGCTAAAAGGCAAATGAGAACTTTGAACTTCGAAAAAAAAAGAAAAGATGAAAGAGTATTTAAATGAAATGTGTTTATTTAGTGTTAAAAATGAGATTACCTTAATTCTTGCCTCAGCAGCTTTTAACTTTGATTCAACATTGAGCAACTACAGAGTTATTACATACAAAAAAAAAAGAGTAGAAGTAATTCGAGAAGAATACCGACCATTAAAAAAAAGATTTCCTTCTTTAAAGACTCATATGCGTAAAAATTAAAAAAGATAATAACTAGCACTTACTTTGTCTCTGTCTGATTGTTCACCTTGAAAAGATCTCTCTAAATCTTCAAGCTTCAAACTTAACTCGAGTTTCGATTTTTTCTCAGATTGAAGTTCAACTGCCAAATTATCTACTTGCTTATGCAAATCCTAATAAAAATTAAAAGCAGTTTAAAACTTGTCTCAAAAAAACTTTTCAAAATTCTCCCTTTGCTTATTTAACAAAATAACCATACTTAAAACTGTAATATAAATATATAACTAATGCATGTCACATTCACAATACAAATAGGAGTAATGTAGTAAATACACAATAAAAAAACAATTTTACTGGTACTACAATTTTGCATTTTTAAAGTTGTTGTGGCTTGCAGTATTGAAACTAAAAGCATTAAATTTTATTGGGTCCATTGATACCCATGTTTTAAATACTTTTAGATTTCATTACTTACTAAGCGCTAAAATAACTTAAATCTAATAACATTTTTTTAGATTTCATTTTATTTTTCATACAAATGTTATCACAAAATTATGTTGTAATCTTCAAATAATCAATTATAATCTGGAAAATATGATTAAATTCTACTTAAGTTTTTTAAGCCCTTGGCAATTTCTAATTCAGTTGCAAAGTATTTAAAATGCAAATATCAATACATGGCATAAAGCTATAAGTTTTTAACATCACAGGATGCTGTCACATTAATAATAATTTATTTACCTCAGCATCAGCTGGTTCCATATCAACAATAACTTGATCACGTGCCTCTTGCAAATCCTCCTTTAAATTTTGAATCTCTAGGTAAAGTTTCTGCGCAGACAAAAAAAATAAAAGAAAATTAAAATAGAATTTAGTATTTCAAATTAACAAAAACTTAAAGAAATGGTCCAACTTGTTAAAAGGTAAAAAAAAACAAAAAAACTAAGGAACAATTTTTGTTAACATATTTTATGCAAGTAATTTTTTTCTCATCTTTATTGAAGTAGGCAATTTATCAACTTTATATACAAAACTACATTTAATTACTATTTGTTATTTTGTGATAATTCCTTTTTTACAGTTAAAAAAGTTAAAAAATAAATATTTAAATTTATAATATCCAAGATTACAATCAATATTAAAAAAAAAACAAAAAAAAAAAACAAAAAAAAAAAAAAAAAAAAACTATTTTATAATAGAGTTTATTCAAATATTCATTTATTATTTATAAAATTAAATAGATAACTAATTGATATACTTTCAAAGTTCTGGATGTTGAGGAATTTGTTTCCATTACTTGAACATCTATTAAATTGTCATCAGGCACCCAACTCATGGCTATGTTTTTTAGAAACTGTGTACACACAAATTTTCTATGTTTTACAGAGTTCTATACAAATGGATCAAATAGCTGACAATTGATAAAGTACATGGTTTGTCCATTTAATTGCTTTTTCTTAGAATTGAATTATATGAAAGATATTAATCTGTTCAATCATTTCTTTCATATATTTATCACAGCTTATTAATGCACTTAGTTTTATTGTGTTATCTTATCTTTCTGTCAATATTGTGACTTTCTTGCATCTCTGTTGAATATGTTTGAAATTAAATCAAAATATGTTTTTGATTGCCAGGCTTATAAAAGAATATTTTTTTTCTTTGAAAAACAGATCTGCCCCTATTCATATTTAGACTTCCCAAGTTATCTGGAGTTATTTCCAGATAACTTGGAAAATCTAAATATGAATTGGGGCCAATAATATCCAGAAAAACCAGTTGTAACCAGTCATAGACTCAGTACTTGTACATTTAAAATATCTGTTTACCAAATACCCTCTTTTTACTGTTCCATACAGAAGATCACTTATTTTTAAAATCTGAGTTTTTTTCAGTTCTAACTACCTTATACTACTATGCCAAACCTATATAAAGTTGTTTCCTGCACAAAATGTGCCAAGAAGATATTATTTCATTTAATGTTAAAAGTTTATTTTCTTTATAATATTAAGAAAACTAAAAACAAATTCACTTACTCCAATTAATTCATCTTTCTCTTTGTCACCTTTTCCTTTGGATGAAGATGAACTTGTAAGTGTAAAAACTTGATCTTGAAGTTTCTTAAGTTCTACAGCATGCTGATCTTTCAAAGCCTTCTTAGTAGCCTCAAATGCAGAGACATCTTTTTCTTGCTGTGCATATTTCTCTTTAAGTGTTATGAATTCACGAATCAGTAAGTCACGCTCTGAAATTGTTTTTTTAAGTTTGCTGTTTAGTTCATCTAATTCAGAAGCATTTTCCTGAATAAAAAGTTTTTTGATATGTTTGTTGGAAGAAGTCACTGCAATGAAGAGTACAGAAAATATTAAAAATAGCCTCCTATAAACATCTTTTTTAATTGAGATTTTATCTATTTACTTTTCTTTATATTTAAAAGAAACAACAACAAAAAATCCAGGTCTTCAACTTTCTTCTTTACCCACAGCATGGGTCAAAAGAGTGTTTGATGACCAATTAAATACCATCCCATATTTAAATATCATACTTGATAATTGGATTTGATTGGCAAACAAATTTTTGAACCTAATTATAACTTATTACAAACCTTTAAAGCTTGGGTCTTTAGTTTTTCTTCTAACTGAAAAAAAAGTATAAAAATTCTTTATTTACCAAATTACAATTTTAGAACTTAAAGGAAGTTCAGTTGTCCAGAGTCAGTTAAAGTATTAGCTAATAAATTACAAATCAGCATGTAAACTACCTAAATTAATGATACTGTAAAGTTATGACACAATGATTTAAAAGTTAATAGTATTAACTAGTTTAAATAAATAGAACAATTTATTATATCATTTCATAAAACTTTGGAACAATGGAATTTAGGAAACCTTTCAGAACAATGGAAACCTTCAGAACAATGGAATTTAGGAAACCTTTCTGCTTCTTAAGACAAAACTGAAGCAAATAAGAGACAGAAGAACCCAACATTGAAGTACCTTAATGTTTAATTGAAGTAACAGAAGCAAGCTTAATTCAAATTTTGGAAGAAAACAATTTTTCTGCTTCAAGTAATTCAGAAAAAAACTGATGTTAATGACGATGAAAAACAAGAATTACAGGTAGGTACAAGATGAAGAAGGCATATTAAAGCTATATATTCTGCAGCTAAAAGAACTACTGCCTCTTGAAATTATTTCAGCTTTAGACAGAACTAAGATGTCATCTAGCAACAATTTTCAAGTTAAAGCCAGCTTTGGTATGAGCTGAGATCAGAACTTTTATCAACTGTCACTATCAGAAGAATGTAGTATACAAGATCTTGCTATTTTCTCTATGATTATTCATCTCAGAACCTGGATGACTGCACCACTTACAATTGAGGTAATGCTGAATGACATTTGTCTCATAGCTTTTAAGTATTCAAATGCATCCCTCTGCAGTAACAAGCAAGAAGATTGGATTTTACTTGTGGTACTTATCTGAGGAGCTTTTTAGTCTAGCCCTTTTTGATGCCAGATTAACACAAAAACCTAAGAAAACAATAGCTGCAATGAAAGAAGCTACTTCCAAACATTCTTCTAAGAGACCAAAACTAAAGTTTGATTTTGATGCAAGCAAGGACTGGAATAGATTTGTAATGACAGCTCTAAGAAACTATTCCAACTGCTGCAACTCCAAAAGCTACAAACTATTGAAGGTTTTTAAGGAAAAAAATAAAGGTTACATATATACAGGTTTACATTAAGTTTACATACAGATTTCAAAAAGGCTGGGAGTCCTCAGTGACAGAGCTGAGGCATCACCCACACTCTTTATCAGAATTTCAGCAAGAAAATAAGAAGAAAAACTTCCATTTTTGTCTCAAGTTGCTAGTGATCATTTCAATTCCCTGACTGCATTAAAAGCCATTATTAATAATTAAGCTAAGGTAACAATATAATATTGTATTGAACTTTTGAAATTGATAATCCTAGAAACTATTAGAATGAACATTACTTTTGTGTAGCTAAACATTATTCAGTAATAATAGTTTAAATTAACAATGTGGGAACCAAATATATATTTAATAAAGCATTTAAAGCTCAAGGGTAAATCCTTAACTATTAAGAAAATTTTAAATTATTGCACATAATTTTATTTATAAAATTAAAACACTTTGGAAGGTCTTCAGTTATTTCAAAAAATATCTGACATTTAAAAGATTATTTATTCATATCCAAGCTATAGCTTTTTAAAGGCTTCTAGTAAGAAAAGCTAAACCAATAAAAGTTAAACCAATATAAGTTAGCAAATTTTCTGTAAATTTTACAACAGCGCACCTGCTCAAAAATTTAAAAAAAAAAATATTGGTAAGGTATGATTAAAAAAAAGTACTTTTAGAAATTCAAATTTAAATGATTTAAAAATATGAAACAAACATCAGCAGGCCAATATTTTTCTGGAAAGTTTTTAAACTTTTGTATATAAACCACTTGCAAGAGTGTGTAAAAGCCTAAAAAAAAAAAAACAACATTTTTCTGAAAAGGTTTTTTTTATTCATTTTTTTCTATGACCTAGACAGAACAGCTTGGTATACTGGGCATAGAGAGGGGAATAGGATCAGTACAAATAAGAAGCCAAACAACTTTTTTAGAATTCTATAGAGGATTCATAGTACAGTGTTTGACACATGAAAAATATGTATCAACAGAAAAATCACAGAAGTAGATTGATCTCTTCTAATATTCAATATCACTTAAGACCATATTTCTTTATATACTCAAAACAATTTCTAAATTACTAATAAATGTCTAATTTTTAAAATCCTTTTTCATTTTTAAAAGAAAGAGAGTTAAGAAAATCTTTAAGTTTAAGTACCTCTAGTAGAGCAGTTGAGTTAGTTGAGTATTGAGCAGTTGATTGTTATCAGATTATCAACTGATTAACAAAACATAAATTATAAAAGCAAAGTTTTCTTTATCTAAACAGCCACTTCCCTTGAGACATAGTCGTAAGAGTAGAATTATATGGATTTATATATTATAGCTTTTTGATTTTATGTACAAGATTAAACTTAGTAGTCTAAAACAATTATTAGTTTATGAAACACTCAATATTAGTTTTTGCAATCTAACGGTTGTTAAATGAATCTATTATTTAATTATAACATGAACTAGCACTGCTTTTAGAACTTGTCATCAGCCTTATTTTTTCATAACTTTTTTCTAACACAATTAATACCTCATTCTCAGCTTTAACAGATGCTTCTAATTTTTTTGTGGTCTAAATTATTCAAAATATAGAAAATGATTTAAAATTAAAAAAAAAATTAAAGAAAAAAGAAATTAAAGAAAAAAGTATTTAAAGGAAAAAAACATTAAGACTTACAACTTCCAATTTTTCATGAAGATTTATAATTTCTTTCTTCTCAAGGTCTAATTGAGCAGTTATATCTTTAAGCTGAAGTTCAAGCTAAATTTGTAAAAAGCCATATTTAAGACTTTTTTTTTTAATGATAAAAAGTAGGCTGACATGAGAAAGAGTTAAAAAGTAACCATTTTCTCCAGAATGTTTTAATTAAACAAATTTTATTGCCAAATTAAAAAACATACATTTTTAGCAAGTTTTTTAGAAGTGAATTAAAGAATATAAAATTTGGCTTTCCATTTTAATTTGGGGCCAAAATTGTATCCAAGTTTGCGATTCTTAAACTTCTTAACAACATAATGATGTTAAAATACATGCTTCCACTTTTTAATTAGCAAAAGATTAAATGCAAACAAAATAAATGAACTAAAAAAAAAATTCATGCAGATCTTTTGCAAAGCTAAACAACTTAGGATTTTAAACAGTTTCAACAAAAAGTTTGAAATATTGACTAATGAAAGCTTTGTTTTCATTCTAAACTTTTAAAAACCTATGATTTTAACTTTTTTTTCTTTCATTTAATAGGGTTCACCAGTACATTATTTCAACACCATTTATACCAATTTTTTTAATGTAAAAGTTAAAAAGGTCAAAATAAAATGTCACAAAAATTGTAATCCTAAAAAGTAGAAACTTTCTTTAACCAAAAAAAAAGAGTTTTCTATAAGATCTACTTGTGATGTTTTATCATTTTCCTCTAATTTCTTTAACTTGGCTTGTATGTCACACAATTCAGCATCTTTTAAGTCAACTTTTCTTTGCCATTTGATAACTTCAGCATCTACATTTTCTTGTAAGTGACTTAGCATAGTCTCTGTTTCTGCTAAGACATTACGTAAATGAGCATTTTCTGATTTAGATTTTTGATAATCTTCAGTTGATATTTCCTAATAAACAAAAGTAAAATGTTTTCTGAAAAACAATAAGTAAATAAAATAGAAAGATTTATCATAAACAGAATGTATATCATTTCGTGAGCCTTTACATTCAGTAAAATACAAGTAAAGGTTGTAAAAATAATATTTTTTTTAGGCTAAAATATAAAGCAAATAGTTGTAAAACTGAATGCTTTTTAATATTAGCCATTAGTACTTAAAAAAAGTAAAGTATTTCCAAATATGTTGCCCTCCTAAGTTAATTCTCTCCTCCAAAAAACTTATTAAACTCTCCCCTTCCATCATTTTACAATAAATTATGTCCCCTTGCTTTTTTTCATGATTTTTTTATAATCTGCAACCAACAATAACTTTACATTTAAGTAAGCTTTACTATAATTTAAGTTGACATTATTTCTTCCCTTAGCATTAAAACAAACTATTTACAATAACATTAAGTATATAAGTTTTTTTTGAGTGATGCATGAAATTCAAAGGATATAACTGTTGGTGTTGCCACAATAGTAAAGCTTCTAAAGAATATTTCTTTAATTTAGAAACAAATTTTCAGAACTAATTTTGGGTTATTTAATGATTAAAATGTAACAACTTTTAATGCTACATCAAACTTAACACACAACATTTAAAGACTTTTTAAGCCCAAAGTATTCAAATTGTGTATATAAGTTTGAGTTTTAACCCTGGGGCATTCAACATGTAGTATTTTAAACAGTAAAATAATTAAAATTTTATTTTAAACTGGCATTTTATCTCTACCCCTTGCTCCTTATAGCATACTTCATATAATTTACTGCAAAAAAAAAAAAAAAAAAAATAGTGTTTTTAACACCAGTTTATAAGCTTATGATTCAGAAGATATTTTTTAACGTTTACCTTAGTTTTTAATTCAGATAATTGTTGAATAAGGTTGGCATTTTCTATCCTGACTTGTTTCAATTCATCTGTAATGTGCACATTATTAGATTGAGAGTCTTCAAGATAGCTCTGTTCAAATTTGGTAAAAAAATCATCAATATTGTCATCAAGAGAAGGAAGTTTAACTGTAGGGTGCAGTTTTTTTAAACCTTTAAACAAACTCTGTTCTATTTTCTTAATTTTCTTATGTGATTCTTCTTCCGATTTTCCAAGAGCATCCATAACTTTCCAATTTTTTTCACGTAACTCCTAAAAGTATTGAATTTTTAAATTTTAAAAGTTAAAAAAAAAAAAAAAAAAAAAAAACTTTTTTTTTTTTTTTAAAGATAACAGAGAAACTAAATTTTAATTACATTATTTTTAGCTTTTATTTCATCAATTATCTCTTCTTTTTTCTTATTAATTTCTTTTATTTCTTTTAACTCCTCTTCAAGTTTTGTCTTACTTTCATGGATAATTTTAGAGTCTTTGATCTCCTGCTCAAGTGCTATTATTCTATATTTGTGAAAAGAAAACTATTATAAGGAAAATGAAATTAAAAAAATATAAGGATAGAAATAAAAAGCAAAACATACAAAGAAAACAAGTTTATGATAAGGTAATGTAATACTAATTTAAAATCTAATTCCACGACATTTAAGTGTTCTAACTTTTTATTTAGATCTGTGACTTCATTTGTAGATGATGTTTGATTCTCAACAGCTGATGTTATTAGAAGCTGCATTTTTTCATGCACTGCAGTCAGTTCATCTTGGTATTTCTATAATATAACAGCATACAAAACTGTCTACAAAAAGTTTTAGGTTAAAGTCAAACAAAAATAACTACGGTAGTCTTTTAAAATACCTTTATTTCATTTGTTGTATCAATTGCAATATTTGATTCAGTCAGTTGTGACTCCATAAGTAATCTAGCTTTCTCTGCATCTGCTAACTTACTCTCCATCTCTGATAGTTTTAAATGGAGCTGATTAGCTTCATTCAGTTTACTTTCAGCCTCAGATAGTTTAGCATTAAGTTTATTTAGTTCTTCTATTTTTTTTTCTGATTCAGTAAGTTTTGTTTTCAGTTGATTGAGCTCAACTAATTTACTTTCAACTTTACTTTGAGTATCATCTGCTAGTTTACTTTCTAGTTCAACCACTTGTTGTTTTGCTTTTTCCAATTCTTTTAAATTAAATTCAGCTTCTGATAGTTTTAATTGATATTGGTCATTTTCCAAATGCTTTTCATGTTTCAACTTTTCTATACTTTTCGTAGCTTCATTAAGTTTTGCTTCAGTATCAGATAACTGTGAATGAAGTCTTTTCAATTCATCATCAGATGATGAGAATCTCTGTTGGATAACTTCTTTTTCTATAACAGATTTTTCACTAAGTTTTTTTAATTGATCTAATTCAAGAATCAAACTTCTATTATATGCTTCACTCTTTGACAGTTCATTGTTAGCTTCTTGAATGCGTTGAGTTAGAGACTTCTCGGTTTCTTTCTAGAATTCAAATCATTATTCAGATAAACAAAAACTAAAAACCTTGAAGAAATTACAAAATATTTATGCAGACTTTTACTTAGCTAATTAGGGTCATTTCCACACTTACCATAAATCAACACCTATCATAGGTTTTCAAAACTTAACAGAAATTTTGCAACAAGTTGTTATTTGTTTTTTATATTTGTATTTTACGTATGAACAACATGACCATGCATTTCCATTTGAATAAAACAAAACCACAATACATTCTTACATTTATGAATATAGTAGATTTATTATGCCCGCACTTAAAAATACTTTTTTTTTTTTTTTAAAGAAGCAGCAATTAGAGGGTTCTCAAGCAAGCTTAGCAAACTTGAAACTATTAGATAAAATATGAATAATTTTTAAATTAAACTGCTCATAATTATAGTATAAATGTATTTTGGAATGTACAGCAAGTATGAACTGAAAATATGAGATGCCATACTTATCATATGTCCAAATGAATAATCCATTTATGCCTTTTAACCAAAAAATAAAAACGAATATTGTATATACAATGGCATGACAAAAAAATAAAACGAAAACTGGTAGCTGAAAACAAAGACTTCATTATACAAATAGTCAGATATGCGATGCTATGATGCTGTTAAAAAAGGTATGATTGTGTATGCAGCAAGCAGGACATTTGGAAAATTTTTCTATCAAACTTAGAGAGCTTTGCTCTAAAAATGGAATAATTCTTGTTGCTTTGTTCCCAATGTAACACATATCTTGCAGTCACTTGATGCAGCTGTTTTTGGGCCAATCAAAGCCAAATGGAAATCCTTGAAAAGGTTTTAAGATGGCCAAAACAACCAGTCCAAATGTCGAAGCACAAAATAAAATGTTTACCTTCAGTGGTGACATCTGAACCATAGTAGTAAATTCAAAACAAAAACATTAAAAATGCACTATTCTTTTATTTGAAACTATGAGTATATTATAAATCAGACACAAAAACAGATTTCAAGATATACAATAAGTGTCAACACTATATAAGATAAGCGTGAAACACATATGATAAGACTAGAAAACTGAGTTTCAAAAGTTTGATCAAAATTAGTACATGAACGATTTAAGTTTCAGGGTGAGAATAATTTTAATCAAACCCTTAGTATATCATATTTGTGTTTGCAAAAGTTCATTTCTAATGCTTTTGTACATTTTTAACAATCTAATATATTATACTAACTTTTGGTAAACTCACGGTACAAGTAGAAATAACCTTACTCAAAATTTTTAAAAATTCATTCAAAATTTGAATGTTTAAATTTTTGGAAAATTCAGATTGTGAATGAATTTTTTCTGCTACAACATCTACAAACTCAGTATTGACAATTCAAACACTGAAAAAGAACACATCACAAGCATAAATTAAACTTAACTCAACAATAAAATAAAACTTAATAAAGTAAAACTTAAAAAAAAATACCATTGATAGCTGGGTTATTTTGATTTCACTTTCATAAAATACAATGCGATCGTGCATTGATTTTTGCTGCTGCTCATTTTGCTTTAACTGAATCAAGGTATTGTCAAGATCAGCACGACATTTCTTGTTGCTTTGCTGAAGTTGATTCAACTCATTCATCAATACTTTGTTATCTTCCGTACTTTAATATAAATAATAATAATAATAATAATAATAATAATAATAATAATAATAATAATAATAATAATAATAATAATAATAATAATAATAATAATAATAACAACAACAACAACAACAACAACAATAGCAACAACAAAAATAATAAAATAAAAAATTAGCAAACAATTCAACCAACTTATTTTACAATAATACCTTTTCAAAACTTATAAAAACTTACAGTTGCTGTGCTCGCAATGTAGCATTCTTTAAATGATTGTTTTCCTAATATTTTAAAATAACTGTCATTTATAATTGGCAAACAAACATTATCATATACTGTGAAGTAAGTATAAATACTGAAATTTTTTCAATAAAGAAAATCAAAAACCTCTTTCATTTGATGATAGTCACTCTGAGAAGTGTTGTCAATTAATTCTTGCATTTGTTTAATTTGCAACTGCATTCGTTGCATCTCAGAAACATATTTTTCTTCCATTTTCTTTCGAATAAGCTCATGTTCCATTAACTACATTAAATGTATAAAAAAATTTGAATGTTTTTAACTTTATGAAAAGTACTTTCCTTGAAATTAAAAAAAAAAACAAAAAAAAAAAAACAAAAGAATTTCTGAAAAACATTTCAAATGCAAATCTAAAAAAGAAGACCTGCTGTTTAAGCTTCTCATTTGCTTGATTTTGAATAATTTGTTTTTGTTGTTGCAATTCAATTCTAAAACAGAAATGTAACTTATATGGTTGTTTGATAATGCCTCTTTTTTTTTTTAAAAAAAAATTAATATCTCACAGAAAACTTTTTTTCAGAAAACTTACTTTAATTCTTTATTTTTCAAAACAGTTGATTGTGTTATTTTTCTTTCTAAAATCAACAATATTTCAAGTAACAGCATTCATTCCACAGATTATAGAAAAATAAAATAGCATTTGAATGCAGTTATGTAAAAAAATATTATAAAGTTCAGTTTTTGTATATTAATATTCATTAAATAATAAAAAAAAAAGACTTATAACAGTTTGAAATTTACACAAAATCCAGATAGAAACTTTTATATATATATATATATATATATACAGTGGCGTATCTAGGGTAGGGCAGGCAGGGCACATGCCATGGGCGCCAACCTAAAAGGGGCGCAAAAGAGGCTAAGCATAGAGCAAGAAATTACAGAAGAAATTGATTTTGACAGTGTTATTAAGAAATTTGCAGCAATTAAAGCTAGAAAAAAAAATTTTGTAACATATTTTACATAAACAAATTGTTTATACATAATGAATAATGAAGTTTTATTAAAAGTTTGTGTCATCATTTATTAAAAAGTTGTAGTTAAGCACTTTATGTGGGGGAGGAGGGGCGCAAGATCGGTGTTTGCCCAGGGTGCTATTTACCCTAGGTACACCACTGTATGTATATATATATATATTAAAAATTCCAGTGTTATTAGTTACACTAGAAGGTTTTCATTTTTTAATGAATATACTTATAGTTTTTAATTTATACTACCTTCTACCAGCTTCAACTCAATATCATTCAAATCCTTCTTTAATTGTTCCACTGGGTCAGCCTTTTGATTGGGCTAAATTTAAAAAAAAAATTATACCTGAATAACCCACAGAAAAATTAGTATAAAACCTTTAAATTGTAAAACCATTTAATGTTTTCTTATTAAAAATAATAATAATAATAATAATAATAATAATAATAATAATAATAATAATAATAATAATAATAATAATAATAATAAAATATACTCATGAATATTCAAATTAACTTCTTAACATCAATTTTGTATGCTTTAATTCTTTAAACAAGATAGTTTATTTCTAATTTGTTTGTAAGAATTTTTATAAATCTTATTTTTTCAATTATAAAACTTTCAGAAAATATTAAATTCAATAATAAAAGCTTCTGCTTTTAATGCTATCTTCAAAATTTCTTATTAAAAAAAAAAGAGAAATTAAATGGTTTAAAATACAAAATCATAACATAATCAGTAGATAATCATAACTAATTCTTGAAATTTGGGGAAAACTGTCAAATATTTTAGTTTTTAAATGTAAAAAAAATCATTATTAAAATTATATTATTTCCCATTCATTTCAATTTTTAAGTAAGATTTTGTTTTGTGTGAATGTCATTAGTACCTTTTTCCATTGCTCAAGCTCATTTTGTTTGGCTAGTAACATATCAATTACTTGTTGGACTTCTAAAGCATTAAGCTGGTATGCTTCAATGTCCTTAATGAGTTTATCAGAATTCATTTCAACACCTAAAAAAAAGTTTTTATGAAGCAAATAACAAGCATAAACACTTTTTCATAAAACAAAAAACATATATATTAAAAACTATAACTTGCAATTGAGCAATTTGAAAACTTCATATATTCAAAGGAATCAGATTAAATTTAACATTTGTAGTCATTTAGAGTTAACAATTTGATGCATAT
Source organism: Hydra viridissima (assembly GCF_058129835.1). Lineage (NCBI taxonomy): Eukaryota > Metazoa > Cnidaria > Hydrozoa > Anthoathecata > Hydridae > Hydra > Hydra viridissima. Next base: position 5,961,041 of record NW_028324303.1, read on the forward strand.
GTAAATAAAATGAAATCTAGCCCTAAATTTTAGCTACAATAAACTCAGTAAATTTAAATTATTCTAAGGTAAAATTGAACAAACCTTTCCAAGCATCATTACTTGAAGATTGTACAGTTTTTATTTTAGTTTTATTGGTTTTCTTTTTGTGGCCATTTTCAAAATCTTTTGACAAATTAACTTGGGGTATAGTTGTAGGAGAAATTTTACTCTCAGTAGAAACTTTTTCTATACCATTTGGTAATGATGGCAATGTAACAGATACTTTATTGGATTCAACCTCACATTCAGTATCTTGGATCAATGGATTTTGAACGACAACATCTTCTGAGACAACTTTTTTTACTATTAGTTTCTTCTCTTTTGAAAGTAAGGGTGAATGCTTTTTATCTTCTACTTGTTTTAAAGACTCTTGAACTTGTCTTGAAGGCTCATGAGCTTGTTTTGAAGGCTCTTGAACTGGTTTTGAAGGATCATGAGCTTGTTTTGAAGGGCCATGAGCTTGTTTTGAAGGGTCATGAGCTTGTTTTGAAAGGTCATGAACTTGTTTTGAAGGGTCATGAGCTTGTTTTGAAGGGTCATGAGCTTGTTTTGAAGGGTCATGAGCTTGTTTTGAAAGGTCATGAACTTGTTTTGAAGGCTCATGAGCTTGTTTTGAAGGCTCATGAGCTTGTTTTGAAGGCTCTTGAGCTTGTTTTGAAGGCTCTTGGGCTTGTTTTAAAGGCTGTTTAGAAATGTTAGTCTTTTTCTTAGAAGATTTTTGTTGTGGAGGTTCTTGTTCGACTGTTGTTATGGGAGCTGCAATTGATTCAGAACTTGGTTCATCGTCATCAACACCAGAATCAGCATCATGCTCTTCTCCCTCTTTTTTATTAGTTTTCTTGGATTTACGCTTACTCCATTTCTTATTTGATTTTCCTGACTTTACACCTTGTAGTGATTTTAGTAAAGCCTCTTGTTCCTTTTTCTGAGCTGCTACAACATCCTCGAAAGTTTCCTCTTTGTGTACAAACATAACTAAACCAACTAACGAAGCGATGGCGAGAACTATAACTCCAAAAATAGCTACAAACCCATTTGGCTCTACAGATAAAATTGACATTTTTTTCTTCTCTGCTGTCGAATAATTAAGGTAGAAGTTAATGATACGCGTTGGTTTAGGAGTCTATCCAGTTGTAGAGTTTATAGTTTCCTTCCAATCTCTATCACATTTACTTCATCGCTGATTGAGTGATGACAAATAAACTTAAAAGTCGCCTAGGATCTAAGTCGTCATTTTCACGTGGCGAAAATACAGAAAGACTTTTAGATATCGAGGTAAATTTTTTTTTTTGCTCTCTTACTCCTAACTCTCTCTCTCGTGGCTTAATTCTAAAATATGGACTGGATAACATTTTTCTTCTCAATCTCTGACTAAAGTAGGACGTCGGAGAACCCTACCTATACTTATATCCCAAATTAATTCTTTTTTAGCGGGTGATTCATACCTAATTATTTTATTAATTTATTAATATTACTATTTGTTGTAGTAGTAATTTTGCATTAAAATATAAATTTGAGAAACGCTGTCTTAAATGGAACATTAAGAATTCATCTAAAGAATCGCAATACTTCGATTATTTATTTCTAATTAATTTTTCTTAAAATCTAACTTCGGATAGTAAAAAGCGAAAATATCTCAGTGAGAAACACATCGAAATGACCTGTTTTTCTTAGACCTGTAAAACCTTACACAAATTATTTAAACTACTCTTTGTTGTTTGAATCCCTTATCAAAATTTCAAAAAAATTAAAAAAATGAGTTTTTTAAAAATGACAGGCTTTCTCTCCCTTTGTGAGAAAAGCAACAGACACCATGAGCCAATATTAAAATGATTTTTTTAAATAATTTCTTTAGATAAACTTGCTCAATTTAATTACGGAAACAAGGCGTAGTTACAGTTAAATAAAAAAAATTTATTTGAAGATATCGGTATTCGTTTATTTCCAACTCAAAAACATTAAAAACTTCATTGCTAGTGACTTATCTTCTGTAAGAACGTGATCTTAAAAAAGTTGTAACAAATATTTACTAAAATAGTTTATCATTTACACTATTTTATAAAACACATTCTGTTATATTAGATGCAATGGAAAATTATGGTTATATTTGCATTTTTGGACTTGTTATGTATTTTTAATGAATATATTACGTCAGATCAGAAAAACAGCCTCGTGTTTAAAGTATCGCATTCTTTGCAACGTAACAATATCTGCTTGTAGAAACTCTGTGTTTGAACACGACTGATTTTAATCTTTAATCTTTAAATCATAACATTTTTTCCCATTTGTTAGAAGATTTTTCAGTAGTTTGCTGTATTTTGCAGTAATTTACCATCAGTTTTTTAGAATTTAATTTGAATATAGGTTTTAGGGTATAAGTGGGAACCACCTTTTTTTAAACACCTTTTTGTAACTTGATTTTTTAATTAAAATTTTTTTAACGAGTTTCACAAATAAACAAAACATAATAAAATCTCGATGTAACGAACCCAGAAGAGAAAGCGAAAAACATAATAAAATCTCGATGTAACGAACCCAGAAGAGAAAGCGAAAAACATAATAAAATCTCGATGTAACGAACCCAGAAGAGAAAGCGAAAAACATAATAAAATCTCGATGTAACGAACCCAGAAGAGAAAGCGAAAAACATAATAAAATCTCGATGTAACGAACCCAGAAGAGAAAGCGAAAAACATAATAAAATCTCGATGTAACGAACCCAGAAGAGAAAGCGAAAAACATAATAAAATCTCGATGTAACGAACCCAGAAGAGAAAGCGAAAAACATAATAAAATCTCGATGTAACGAACCCAGAAGAGAAAGCGAAAAACATAATAAAATCTCGATGTAACGAACCCAGAAGAGAAAGCGAAAAACATAATAAAATCTCGATGTAACGAACCCAGAAGAGAAAGCGAAAAACATAATAAAATCTCGATGTAACGAACCCAGAAGAGAAAGCGAAAAACATAATAAAATCTCGATGTAACGAACCCAGAAGAGAAAGCGAAAAACATAATAAAATCTCGATGTAACGAACCCAGAAGAGAAAGCGAAAAACATAATAAAATCTCGATGTAACGAACCCAGAAGAGAAAGCGAAAAACATAATAAAATCTCGATGTAACGAACCCAGAAGAGAAAGCGAAAAACATAATAAAATCTCGATGTAACGAACCCAGAAGAGAAAGCGAAAAAGATTCGTTATATCGTAAGTTCATTAAATAAAAAAAAAATTATGTCAAAAGCTTAAGAAGAATTTTCTGATGTTCTTTATTAAACATTCGAGATATTAGAAAACTTTGCTCCAGTTTTCGAGTATTGCGTCTTCGGCAAAAAAGAAATTATGGGAAGGAAATATTGTTTTTGCTGGAACGATATTATGCAACTTTACACAGCAAATACAAAAAAATGTTTTTGCAATGACAAGTTGCATCATGATATTGAGTTTGTTGCCGAATCAAGAAATTTGACGCGAATTAAATTGCATCATATAAAAATGAGTAAAATTTAATAAAATTAATATGCCATAAAAAGTTGGTAGGTTTTTTTGCGTTGTATGCTTTGTATTCTTATAGATTTTAACATTAAAGTTAAATTTTTAATGATAATCATAAAAATTCAAAGTTGTTTTATTTACGTCGTCTTACTACTTTAAAAGGGACACTCAGACAATTTAAATGAAATGCTTGTAAACCAAAGGGAAGTTAAGAGGAAATGGATTATCGTTCCGGTTTGCCGCGGCTAATATAAAAATGCACCGAAAGGCGCGGTTGAAGTAATCGTATTATGAACCTGTTGCCTAAAAGTTCATAAACGAACTTTTCACAGTTGTTGCCTTTTTTTTCCAATCTCAACATTTAACTTATATCTATAATCAAAACTGACTTTGGATGTGTCTCCTTTTTTTTCCCTTAGTTTGTTTTGGATTAGAATGATTGCTGGTTTTTTTTTTCTTTGTAAGTTGTGGAGTAGTAGGTTGTGGATTAGTAGGTTGTGGAACCATCGCTGGTTTGTAAAGTACAAACATTTATAATAGTAATGCACGCGAACTAAATAGCAAAATTTTTCAATTTTTCATTCTTCCTTTAAGAAAAATTGATTCGATTTGCAATAATAGAGACTTGGTTAAGAAATGTTCTAAGATTAACAAAGACTACTTTAAAGCGGAGATTAAGTTCTAGAACAAATTTCTGACGAGGCATAAAATTCTTTAAAAGAATTTTAAAACTCATTTTAAACTATCTACAATGTTTGAGACTTATTTTTACAATGAAACTTTCAATTTTAAGCTAAATAATAAAGATTTAAGTAATGTGTATCTAAAAGATTAATAAATTGCTCGACACGATAATTAACGGCAAACACATGAACTAAAATTTTAACCTTTTTTTTTTTTTTTTTTTTGAACTTTGTATTATTTAGGTGATGATTCCTTTTGGTATTCAAACATCGTTCCATTCAGTTTATATGAATATGTATAAACAAACTTTACACTCAAAAATAACCATTTTAAACCAAACTCTGAAAATCTAGTTACAAGTTGCTGCATTAAACTAATTTACAGTCTATGGTTCCCAAAATATTTCATTAAATGTCTGATATGAAAATGATTTTATTATTTCTCTGAGCTCACTTTCTTAAATAAATCTCACTTAAATAAATTACATAAGAAAATTTGTTAAGCAAGATATAAAGTAGTAGACTTGTTGCATAAAGTTGAGAAAATACATTTTATCTCTGAGATGTTTTAACGCTCTTTTCTGATTACAAAAATTTCTCCATTAATCTTATTCCTGTTATTTCAAAGGTCTAAATTTGGTTAAATAAAAACAAATTAAAAACTAAATAATAAACTTGGTCTCTTTTACAGAAATGTGATTGGTATTACCAAGAGCAACAATGATGTCATAAACACTAAAAAAAAAAAATTGATGAAATCAATGATTTCTCATTAACACTAAAAAAAATGAGATGAAATCATTTTCCTAGCAAAATATCATCGAAATCATTTGAAATCATTTGATGAAATTCTTTCTTAACGAAAAAAAACTTTATTATGGAATTGGAGACCTCAAAATCAAACTGACAAAAAAAAGTTTTAAAGCTCTATTCTGGTATACTTTTCTACCCTAATTAACAGACACTTTTCATTGTACAACCTTGCACTCTGCAATTTTGCATTTACAATAACAGTGGGAAAAATTTTGTGCATGGTCCCAAGTTCAGAAGGATTGTTTTTTGTTCAAGTCGAGCTTGATATTTTATGGTGAACATCTAATGCTGGAAAATTTTACTTGGAAAACCTTGTGAAAACTAAATTCCATTTGCACAGAAGCCAGACCATTAACAATCCTCTTCCGGAATTTTTAGAAAAAATTGTCGTTCTGTTCTCAAATCACGCCACTATACATCCAATCCATCAGGACCATCTAAATTAAACTTATTTTTGTCCGAAAAGATCACTTAAAATAATTTTTATTGAAATTAGCAAAAGTTTTTTTTTTATAATAAATTAATTATAATCTGGCAAATTTCATATTGTTAAATTACCTAATTCCAATCACGAGCCATGTATTCTCACAAAAATTTCAAGCGATTTTCCTTGTGATTGGATTTTAGATTTTGTGCACTATTCATTTTTGTTTAGACTTTCATTAATAACCCGTTTAATTGTTTCTTTACTAACATTGAACGCTAATTCTGATTTAACTTAAAACAGCGATTAAGTTGAATTTGATACCAATTTTACAATTCGACGTCTCAAACAGAGTTTTAAAGTCTCAAACAGAGTTTCTTTTGCTTTGGTTTTCGTACATTTTTGCCATATTAAACGGGATTATTTAAGTAGATTTTATTAAGATGCTCTGATCTATTACATGTTTTTGTAAAATTAAAAGAATTGTTAACCAATTAAATGGTACATTATATTTCTTTAATGACACTCATTAAACATGTGGACATTTTTTAGTGGACATTTTTCAAATAATACTAAAACATCAAAAATTCAATATTAAGTGAGAGCCTTGAGAACTGGAGAAGTGCGCGCCCGGAGACATAAGGCTCTTTTCTTCTAAAAGTTTATTTATACACAATATAAGTTATACAATATCAGTTTAAAAATTTGTTTGTTTTATAAAGAATAAATTATAGAATAGAACATAAAAAAAAATTTAATTATTAATCTTGTAAAGATAAATGATTAAAATTTTATTTTTTTTATTTTTTAGTATTGCTCTTCTAAATATCATCAAATTTATCTCAAGATCTTTAAATAAGCAAAAAAAAAAAGAAACAAAGCCGAGAATAAATAAACCTGCATAAATAATGGTAAAAAAAATATATAAAAACTAAATACATATAAAAATTATCGCAAAATATATGAGGTGGAATGTTGTATAGAATGCAACTACAGATGTACAAAAAACAACAACAACAACAAATATGCAGTTTATTTTTTTTTTACATCTGTAAATTTTGAATGGACAAAAAAAGTAACTAATCAGCAAAAAGTTTAAGCATTACATCGGAAATTCTTTTTTTTAAAAATCCCGAAATCATTCTACTTTTGTTAGTGAAATAATTAATTCTAATAATAATATTAATTAATAACAATATTTTAGTTTTAGTTAATTAGTATCATCCCAGTTTTTAGTGGAAGATGGCTTTCTCAAAATAGACCATTTTGAAAATGGCAGATTTGTTCAAAACAAAAAAAAGATATTTTTATCTATTTTTTTAAAAAATAGTTTAGCTAATTTTTTATAAATGTTTTTAACAGTATATTTCTGCATATATATCCAAAATTCATTCGTTTAGAAAATTCATCCCGTTTAGCAAATTAAGCTAATCTTGTTATTTAACCACTTAAGTAAAATTAAAGGCTTTCCTGAGTTCATTGGAAAAGAAGGAAAATATAACAATACATTATGTAATAAAAAACATTTAGTAGATTAAAAACAAATTAATTTCAATATCGTAAATAATTCATTATCGCTTTGTGTGTCTTCTTAATAAGTTAAATTTGAAATATTCCGAACAGAGTACACATTTAACTTAATTGCAGCTAAATTGCTTTTTTCTTCCATTCGTAATTTACGTTGCTGAACTTAACGTTTACAAAAAACTTTATATTGATCAATTTTTAACTTGATATTTAAATTACTTTGAAAAGAACTTTGCAGTTGTTTGAAGATTTTATTGTATGCGTTCTCAAAAATGTCAGGCCTTTAACTCAATTTATCCCCATATACTGTAGTTCAAAGGGTTTTCCGACTGTATGGAGTAGAGCCCTACCCTGCTGGAACACAAATTCGGAAATACTGCTGTAAGTGATAAAAATGCTGGTTCTGAGAAAACCAATAAAAATGAAATTGAATATAATATTAAAATACTTCTAAATTTATTAATTTCGAGAAAGTGGTATCTGGGGTGGCTTTGAATGCAATTCAGAAGAATGATTTTTGAGAGATAGAATTTAATTGAATAATTTCATTTTCAGCAGATGAGTACACTTGGATGCTCCTAAAAAAGATATATGCATTTTCAATTTCTTTTTATACAATAGCTTTCATTTTTGTGTTCAGGGTGACCAGTAATCTGGGACTTTGGTTTTGTGCAAAATTTAATCATTTAAACTGCTAAGTTTGGAGTTCATCACCCACTTTTGTTAAATTTATGTGTCAACTCAATAGCAGATATATTTTTGAAAAAGATTTCAAAAAGATACACACACATACACGGACACACACAATAATATAATGATACACACTACTATCGTAACATTTTTTATTGATTTTAGTATCGGTTAATTATTATGTCATTATGCACTTAAGAAAGAATAAATTTCTAAAATCCAATACAAAAAAAAAAAAAAATATTAAAGAGGCAAAAATTGCCAAAGAATAAAAAGAATCTAAAAAATATTTTATAAAAAAAGAAAAGATTTGTTGAAACTAATGTTTTCGTGCCTTAAAAATGTTAAATTAGAAAATACTTATCAAGTCTGATGCTACTTGTAGCATCCGTATGAAAGTTGGTGAATGTGTAACTAGTACCTATATTTACAACTAGATAAAATTTCATGCAAATATCTTGTATGGTTGTTGATTTACTGATATTTTAATGCTAATTTTTCATTTCATTTTAATACTTTTTGTCCCGAACATTTTCTACCGGCAGGGTACTTTTATTATTATTGGCCTCAAAAATCTTTTACTAACTCTTTGATTTCTCAAGAGCAGTTTTTTTTTTTTCAAAACCGTTCATCCAAAAACAATCAGCTGAGGTTTTTACCAAAAAAAAATTAGCTGAAGGTAGCATAACAATTATATATATATATATATATATATATATATATATATATATATATATATATATATATATATATATATATATATATATGAATAACAGTCTCTGTCAATCAAAATTTGGCAAAACAGACTAATTTTTAATACTAATAAGACAATCAGGGTATAAAAAGTACTTCAGTCTCATTTGCTTGTGTGAAAGTGTGCTGAGCACTACACGCGGAAAGATTGGCCAGTGCGTCAAGTTGCTATTCCAGACAGGAGCAACATAGGCAACTTTCCTTTAGTTGATAGGCGAAATGTGATATTGTCACCTCTACACATAAAACTAGATTTGATTAAGCAGCGAGTGATGAATCTTTATAAGGAAAGTGCGGCCTTCAAATACCTGATTCAGAAATTTTCTGCATTGAGCTTGGCAAAAATCAGAGAGAATTTTCGTGAGACCCGACATAAAACAGCTTACTTAACAACAACAAATTCCAAAAAACATTAGATAAGATTTAGCTACTTGGAAAGCATTCCGTTCAATTTGCACAAATTTTCTTGACAAAAATTGTTCTCCGAACCAAGTGTGCATCGAGACAAAAGTTTAGTTTTTTTTTAGTCACGCTTTAAAATCACGTGGAATTATTTAAACCATGCATCAGTAACTTTAATTGTTATCGAAAATTAAAATGTATCATAATTTTCAAGAAAAAGGGATTTTAAGATAAAAAACAAAAACTTTTTTTTTTGTAAAAAATCCATGTTACAGATGCTATTATGGTAAATCATTTCATCCAAGAAGGTTACGCAAGAGCTACTGTTTACAATAATATCAATTGTAACATCAAAATAATATCAAAAGATATTAAACAACATAAATGTTTTCAATCAAAGGTGTGGAACGATAAGAATCGGGATATTTTGAAAAGAGCTGCAAAAAATAAGGTTGGTGCATATTTGCGTTAACCAGCCCGAAAATTTTCATCCAAATCACACAACCATACGTCGTCAACTAGCTCAAGCAGATATTTGTTATAAAACACGTAAAAAAAAACTAAATACAATGAACAATTACCTCAAAAGTCAAAAAAATATTGAAAGCTGGTAAATCATCTATATAGGTTAGATAATGTTATGGACGATGAAAAGTATTTCACTTTCTATTGTGATAGAATACCCGGTAATTATGGATTTTATACAGATAATTTAGATTCGTGTCCTGATGAAGTGAGATACAAACGTATAGAAAAATATCTGAAACACATGCTTATGAATACACGCTATATGAATAGCGATATCTGAAAGATGGTTTTTTGAGGTTTTTGTGAGGTTGTCAATGCTCCAGCGATAAATAAGGACATTCATCTTAAATATGTCTTAAAGAATGTTTGGTGAAAAGACTTTTATTGATAAGTATCACAGCAATGGAAAATATGTATTTTGGCTAGATTTGGCAAGCGCACATTATGCTGCATTACGCACATACAAAACTGCAAAGTTCAAGTTGCTTTGAGCGTAGCGTAATGCAGGTCTTTTCTTTGTCACCATACATTTCTAAAAGTGTTTCATTAGAAAATAGATTTTGAGGAACATGTTGCATCTAAGAGCTTCGCGTAAGAGCATTAAATCTCAAACAGTATCCATGTAACGCGTAGAACGGGTGGATTGAGACAAATTTTAAAGTCATTTTAATTTTAAACGAGAAAAGCTCTTTCTTTAAATTTTAGATTTTATAGAATATTTATTTTTCAATGTTTCTAATTTGGCTAGCACATTTATCAGCAATTTTTCCTTGATCCCTTTCATCAAATTCTTTTACCTTCACTTTAATGCGCAACATCAACTGCCTTTCAGTATGAGCCGCCCCTCCTCCCTCGTACACTTTCTGAGCCAAGCATCACCAAAAGTTTTCAACTGACCTTGCTTGAGGAAAATTTGATGGACTTATGTCACGGGGTACATAATCGACATTATCATCTAAACAGTATAAAACCTTCGTATAACTAATGATTTTGTGAACTATACTATCTTGCTTTACAAGCAATTATAAACATAAACTATTGTTCGAGTTACATCTCCTCGTTCTATTACGTTTATATATTTTATGATTGTAAAGCATAGCCGGTGTTTTATTGGTTATGACGTAGCGTGTGCCTCTGTTGCAGGCTTTTCTTTGTTTGCAGCTGTTGATTTTCTTTCAGTCGACATTTCTCAACTTTTCATCATTTTGCTGAATTGGTACGGTTGGTAAAACTTTCCTAACAGCTTTTTGTTGAGTTGAATTCAAATCTATTAAGCTAGGTTTTTTCCTTTTTTTTTTTACATGAATGTTTTGCCCCATATCTAGATAGAATCGAGGTCATTTTGCGAGAAAAAAAAAATGGTGTTAGCACCCAAAAATGCTTTGAGTGTTATTTTTGGGTGCTAATGTATTTGTTTAAAAATTTATCACATTTATTTTTTTGATCTGTGTAATAGATTCTTTACTAATCTTTACATCTACGTTATATATATCCATGTTTTAATTTACTATCATGTTGCAAATAAAAGAAGTGGAATTTCATTGAACTACCAAACTTTTTACAAAAGATGTGCAGAGAAACAAAACCGAGAATCAGCAGGGCCGTTAAAAGGGCCGTTAAAAGTTTATACGGCTTTATTTGTTCTTAAAACGTAAAACAGTAAATGAATATTGAATATTGAAGAATAAGTGGAGCTGGGGAGAAGAAACACTCTCCTCTCCAGTTCAAGCACACATGCTCATGAGAATACTGTGTTACGATAAATGATATCTTAGTAAATATGGAAAAATAAAACTGATTAACTAAAAAAGAACTTTGTAAATGGCATAAACATATACGTATCATAAGTGTAGTATCATTATCAGTAAGCATAAACACCTACGTATCTAATGTAATGTAAAGAAGCAATCTACTTTGAATTTTTTCAACGTTCAATGAGTTACATATCCTTTTTCATAAAATGACATTTTATAAAGCGACAACATGAGAATGTCAAATGCGTTGCTGCTGTATAAAATGTCAGATGGCAGTTTATGTAATATACGCATAACCATTTTTATCTAATCGGCATGCGACTTTTCCTAGCCGTTCTGAAAAA